>NC_058090.1:91119561-91419561 GCF_014858855.1 Bufo gargarizans | reverse complement strand
ATTTAAAGTGTGCTGCTGAGCTGTGTATCTAAGCATATCATGTGTGATACTGTCTGCTGAGCTGTGTATCTAATCCTATCCTGTGTGATACTGTCTGCTGAGCCGTGTATCTAATCCTGTCCTGTGTGGTACTGTCTGCTGAGCTGTGTATCTAATCCTCTCCTGTGTGATACTGTCTGCTGAGCTATGTATCTAATCCTATCCTGTGTGATACTGTCTGCTGAGCTGTGTATCTAATCCTATCCTGTGTGATACTGTCTGCTGAGCTGTGTATCTAATCCTATCCTGTGTGATACTGTCTGCTGAGCTGTGTATCTAATCCTATCCTGTGTGATACTGTCTGCTGAGCTGTGTATCTAATCCTATCCTGTGTGATACTGTCTGCTGAGCTGCTGTATCTAATCCTATCCTGTGTGATACTGTCTGCTGAGCTGTGTATCTGATCCTATCATGTGTGATACTGACTGCTGAGCTGTGTATCTAATCTTATCCTGTGTGATACTGTCTGCTGAGCTGTGTATCTAATCCTATCCTGTGTGATACTGTCTGCTGAGCTGCTGTATCTAATCCTATCCTGTGTGATACTGTCTGCTGAGCTGTGTATCTGATCCTATCATGTGTGATACTGACTGCTGAGCTGTGTATCTAATCTTATCCTGTGTGATACTGTCTGCTCAGTCTTCATTGTGTGTGGTACAGTCTGCTGGAGTATTGAGTCATATTGTAGCATGTGCCATATAGTCCGCTGAGCCAGTGTATCTAAGCCCTTCCTCTGCTGAGGCATTGTATCTGCTTATCATGTGTGATACATTTTGCTGAGTCAAGGTATCTAAGCTTGTCATGTGTGATACTGTCTTCTCAGCCAATGTAATTAGGTTTGTTAGGCATAACATTTTGCTGATCTGATGTATATGAGTGATACGGACTGTCTGACCTGTGTATCTCAGCCTATAATGTGTGATACTGTCTGCTGAGCCAGAGTATCTAAGCCTGTCGTTTACTGAGCCTTGGTATCCAAGCCAATCATTCTGTGATGCTTTCTGTTGAGCTGGTTATAATGTATGATACTCTCTCCTGAGCCACAGTATCTAAGCTTATTATCTTCTGAGCTGCTGTATCTAAGCTAATCATGTGTGATACTTTCTGTTGAGCTGGTTATCTAAGCCTATGATGTGTGATACAGTCTCAGAGAACCGCATTGCTTTACATTTTAGTTGACCGTCTTCTTTCTGCAGGTTAATGGCACGTTGGTTGCCAACAGTTCTCACATCGAGGTGGTGAAGCTCATCAAGTGTGAGTATTATTTGTGGTCTTCTGTTTCTCGGGCTACCGATCAGTCTCTTCTCCCCTTCTGATGCTTCCTGGGGTCCCCTCCAGTCTCTGCCCCCTGGAAGTAACCGCTCAGCCAATTACTGGTTGAGGTGGGTAACCCCTTTGGCCTAGGAATTTGCTGAATCTCATCTCCTTCTACCCCTTTCAATGGGACTTGTCATCGGAGGGACCCCGTTATATTAGGACATCTATATAATATTAGTTTCTGTTTGCTTTGTACCAGCTGGAACCTATGTGGCGCTCACCCTGCTTGGTTCTCCTCCACCTTCCTCAACAATGTCTGGACATGATCATGGTCCTTCAGCCTCTCCCAGGAATTTGTCTTCTCCAGTGCCACCACCTCCCCCTTTGCCACCTCCCCAGCGCATCACAGGACCTAAACCACTACAGGTAATGGCTGGGAGATCTAGGGTAAGGCTTGGTGGTTCCATGTAATGTCTACTTTTCAAGAATCAAAAATAGTCCAAAAATTTTTAAATGACGGTAGCGTTTTCTTGGTTATTACTGCAATATGTGGTGTCAGTCGGCCCATGTTTTACCTATATTTTATTCCTATGATTTAGGATCCTGAGGTTCAGAAGCACGCAACCCAGATCCTCCGAAATATGCTGAAGCAGGAAGAGACGGAACTCCAGGTAGGGCAGATATTTAAAGGGGAGGTCCACTTTTCTCTGGTCTCATCATGAAACATATTTGTTAAACCTAAAGGAGGTGTCTCCTAAAGACAACCTCAGCCCATGTGCTCTATTACATCCCTACTTTGGCAGACTTGAGACATCGATGTATAAGGTGGACATCCATGGTCACCATGGTCTTACAATGTATCTTCTAGTGGTGGGCCATTTGAGTTAGACCATGGAATTAACTCTTATAAAACTTAAAATGGTATGGATATATAAGGTGGACATCCATGATCACCATGGTCTTCCAATGTATCTTCTAGTGGTGGGCCATTTGAGTTAGACCATGGAATTAACTCTTATAAAACTTAAAATGGTATGGATATATAAGGTGGACATCCATGGTCACCATGGTCTTCCAATGTATCTTCTAGTGGTGGGCCATTTAAGTTAGTCCATGGAATTAACTCTTATAAAACTTAAAATGGTATGGACATATCATCACTTCATGATTGGTGGGGGTCCAACCTCTGGGATCCTCAGCAATCCTGAGAATCGAGAAGTGATTCAGCTCTGCAGCACCTTTTGGCTGCTTTCCGTCCACGGCAGCACCCCGACTGCCTGTCTGTGGACCACAGCTGGTCTTACTTATCTGAATAGATCTGTCCTGAAGGAGGTGAGGTCACCATTGTGCAGGGAAATATCCAGACATCAGATCCCACCCGATCATAAAGGCAGGTCCTTCATCCTCCACTGGAACAGACTGGTCTACTCGCAGGACACATCTTCAGGCACCACCGCTGAGTATTCGTTCAGCTTTGAAGATGTATGTTCTATTATCTACAGGCTCTTTGTGAAGTTTATAACCGAACCCCGAACCACAGTCTGCAGGAGCAGATAGAGGGAGCCAGAAGGAGAGTCCATCAACTGCAACTAAAGATACGTCAGGAAACAGCTGGCCCTGGAGTAAGTACAACCCCCATCATGCATACAAAAAAATACTGATGCCTCACAATACTTTAAGGAGGTGATGAATAACCTTTAAGAGGTTATCCACTAAGGCGTAGTAATACCGAGCTCCAAATTTCCTGAAATTAAAAAAATCTGACTACCTACAGCCACCACTAGGGGGAGCTCACTTCATTCAGATTTATTGAATTCTTATCATACTCGGTAATAAATCAGTATGCAGAAAGCTCCCCTTAGTGGTGACTTCAGCAGCATGTGCTATCCTCCTGTAAGTACTTTTATATTATGAAACGGCAATTTAAGCTAACTTTCATTTATTTATTTTTTCCAGGATATTTTGCGTTCATACAGTGACTGCAGCTCTGTAGGCTGTAAAGTAGTAGATGGTAAGCTTTGATAGGTGAATTTTTTTAAAATCTGCTACATTGAAATCATAGCTTAAATTTTTTTGTCTCACCCACCCGAAACTGAAAAGAAATGCTTTGGAGGGGGGCGCTATTGCATTGGGTCTTATGGAAAGCATTTGTTGCTGTTGATGGTGAAAAATTGTACTGCAGGCAACAGAAATTTCTACAGCTTTTAAACTGTGTAGAGTGAAGTTCCGCTCATCCATAAACTCTGATAATCTGGACCTATCTGCTTTATAGGTCGGATGTCGGTAGATTCACAAGATGGCGACAGCGGCCTAGATTCTGGCACTGATAGGATCTCGTCAATTAGCGAGGTAAGCGAGGCCGCGGTTTAGCGGGACTAACAGAAAACCCTACAACTGCTGCTTAAAGGCGGGTCAGTTTCCCTGCAGCACCACCACAGGGGAAATGAAGTATTACACATTGTCCATTCTTATCAATGAGTTTTCAGTGTAATACAGGACAAGTCCTTAAGAGTGAAAGACACTCTTTGTCACTCTTGATCAGCAGTTGAGCATGGATCAGCCTGCTCAACTGCTGATCCATTCTGGTGATTGGTAGCGGTCCCAACTGTTTGGACTCCCACCGATTAGACTCTTATCCCCTGTCTACAGGATTAAACTGAGCACAAACCCTTTAAGGGTCCTAAATTACCAATCTTCTGACCACAACTGTTGTCAATGGTCTAGTTGGAGGTTCCACCTAGGTATATATGGGACCTATGGGTTAGTAGGAGAGGGCTCTCATTTACTTTCAGCCAAGGTATATATGGGACCTATGGGTCAGTAGGGGAGGTTTCTGATGACCTTCCACCTAGGTATTTATGGAACCTATGGGTCAGTAGGGGATGTTTCTGATGACCTTCCACCTAGGTATATATGGGACCTATGGGTCAGTAGGGGAGGTTTCTGATGACCTTCCACCATGGGCGTAGGGATCACCATAGCAGCCATAGCAATCGCTATGGGGCCCTAAGCCACTGGGGGCCCGGGCTGCCGGCTGAGGATTATATATATTTTTTAATTCATGTGGCGTAGCTACAGGGGTCGCAGGCCCCACCAGGGCAGACAGAGAAAGCGCTATCTGCAGGGCCTGCAGGCTGTGGGCGGTGCGATAGGGCGCGGCCTGAGGCAGAGGGGCATACCTGCAACGAGGAGATGGAGTGGTCCCGCTCCCAGTCTGGGCGGCAGTCAAACTGGCCGGAAGTGGAGGATGCGGAGCGTACAGCGAAGCTGCGTGCTGCTGGGCCTGGCAGAGCTGCTGGAGTGTGGGCGTGCAGACATTGAAGTGGCTGTGAGGTGAGGGCTGGCTGACTCTGGGACTGGAAAAAGAGTCCTGGACCATTATATCTGGGGAGGAGGGGGGAGCAGCACCCTGGAGGTCTGGACCAGTACATTTAAGGAGAAGTGGGGAGCAGGACCCTGGAGGTCTGGACCAGTACATTTAAGGAGAAGTGGGAAGCAGGACCCTGGAGGTCTGGACCAGTACATTTAAGGAGAAGGGGGGGAGCAGGACCCTGGAGGTCTGGACCAGTACATTTAAGGAGAAGGGGGGAGCAGGACCCTGGAGGTCTGGACTAGTACATTTAAGGAGAAGGGGGGAGCAGGACCCTGGAGGTCTGGACCAGTACATTTAAGGAGAAGGGGGGAGCGGGACCCTGGAGGTCTGGACCATTATATCTAGAGAGGAGGGGGGAGTGGGATCCCCGAGGTCTGTACCATTATATCTGGGGAGGAGGGGGAGCAGGACCCTGGAGGTCTGGACCAGTACATTTAAGGAGAAGTGGGGAGCAGGACCCTGGAGGTCTGGACTAGTACATTTTAAGGAGAAGTGGGGAGCAGGACCCTGGAGGTCTGGACCAGTACATTTAAGGAGAAGTGGGGAGCAAGACCCTGGAGGTCTGGACCATTATATCTGGGGAGGAGGGGGGAGTGGGATCCCCGATGTCTGTGCCATTATATCTGGGGAGGAGGGGGAGCAGGACCCTGGAGGTCTGGACCATTATATTTAAGGAGAAGGGGGCATCAGGACCCTGGAGGTCTGGACCATTATATTTAAGAAGGGGGGAGCAGGACCCTGGAGGTCTGGACCATTATATTTAAGGAGAAGGGGGAGCAGGATCCTGGAGGTCTGGACCATTATATAGGGGGAAACAGGACACTGGAGGTCTGGACCATTACATATTGGGATTAGGGGGAAGCAGGATCCTGGAGATCTGGACCATAATATATGGGGAGTAGGGGGAAGCATGAACCTGGAGGTCTGGACCATTATATAGGCAGGAGGGGGGAGCAGGACACTTGATGTCTGGACCATTATATCTGGGGACTGGCGATGGGAGATTTAGGGTGGGGGTGGGAGGTCTAGGAGGGGTGTGGGGATGTTGGGGTGGGAGGTCCTGGAAGGGTGTTTGGGTGGGAGCTCTGGAAGGGATGGGGGTCTGAGAGGCATGTCGGGGTGGGAAATGTTGCTATGGGGCCCAGTCATTTCTAGCTACGCCCCTGCCTTCCACCTAAGTATATATGGAACCTATGGGTCAGTAGGGGAGGTTTCTGAAGACCTTCCACCTAGGTATTTATGGAACCTATGGGTCAGTACTGGAGGGTTACCTTCCACCTAGGTAATTATGGAACCTATGGGTCAGTAGTGGAGGGTTCTCATTAGCTTCCGCTGACGTATATAATGGAACCTATGGTTTAGTAGGAGAGGGTTCTTATTACCTTCCAATGAGGTATATATGGAACCCATCTACCCAAGGCTGTGAAAACCTTTGTGTCAGCCCTAACCCCATTCTCCAGGTCTCCTGCTCAATAACGTCTTTCCATTTTCCAGTATTCCATTAACAGGAACTCCATCTTGTCTGATTTCGGGTTAGACAGCTCTCATACCTCTCCAGTCATCTCTACTAAAATCTTCCAGCATCGGCGGCAGGGTTCCGACACAGCACTGATTCAAGACCAGGTATGGCGATCTTCTCTACCCTTCATGTAGTCATTACATTATGTGCACCTGGATCCTAGATATGTGACACCATGTGGATTTTGCAGGTGGACAATACCCGACCCATCATCATATGCCCTGAAGAGGATTACGACCATGGCTATGACATCTCTGAGGTAACACGCAGACACCCATGTGATCCTGTATATAGCATGGAACAGGACCCTAGTGTATTACAGAGGGGTTTAGAGAAGGTGGGGGTCTACATATACAGCTCAGAGGTTATCAATAGAGTCCTTGTTCCATCTCCACCCCTCAGCCCTGGCACTGATATAAACGTGTTTTGCCCAGCTTTCCCCACACACCACTAGCCTACAAACCCCTCAAATTCTATCTCACCTTTTCTTAGAATTTTGTGGTGTTCCTCTGTTATTTCTCCTGGAAGTCCATGAATACATTTGCAAATGGGTTTTACCATTGTCATTAGGGTGTGTGGATGGGAAAATATTAGGTTACTTCTGATTATTCATGTCTTTTGTCTGCAGTGTGATGGTTTATTCCAAGACTTGGACAAGCTGAAGGTTCGGCCGGCCCACATGGGAGTGTTCTTGAGATACATCTTTTCTCAAGCGGATCCCAATCCTCTGGTGAGTCTCGGTGATACCGGTTTCTAATACACATTGAAATGTTGTGCCGGATCCTGTCTCTCGGGAGGACTGTGTAATACTTAAATTTCCCTCTGGGGGCGCTGCAGGATAATTAAACACTTCCTCCACTGATCACTATGGATTAGAGAAGAGCGAATTGATTAGTCTCATCAACAAGAGTTCTTCACCTGAGAGGAGCTGTCCCCCACAGATGAAGAAGTTCCCCCTCTGACGCTTGATTGACGGGGCCAAACATCACACCTGGCCCTGGAAATGCTGCTCTGAGTAGCCGCACAAGCACAGAGGCTCTGTTTCCGATGCCGGTTCTTAACCTGCAGATGAATACGCATCCTCTTGCTGCTTGATTAAAAGGGCCATACATCTTGCGTCTTTATCTGCGGGGGCAGTCCCTCGCAGGTGAGGAGCTCTTGCTTAATTTTGTACAAATTTTAAAATTTTGTACAATTTTGCTCATCCCTACTGGGGATCTCATGCAGGTTTTGACATGCTCACACAGGAGCATGACTTATTATGGTACAAGCTGTTTAATAAACCATTCACTGCCTGCTAGCAGAGATCTTGAAAACCAAGCAAAATGAATACACCTATTAGATACTTGTAGAGGTTTTCTTCATCTGATGCATACATCTGTAATATCCTGTTCTTGTCCTGATGCTGATGTCCTCTCTTTTCATGGCCTTCAGTAAACTTACCTGCTTGTCATCTTTCAGCTCTTCTATCTGTGTGCTGAAGTTTGCCAGCAGCTCAGCGCTCGGGACGCCTGCTCTTTGGGGAAGGAGGTGTGGAACATCTTCTTAGATAAAAGTGCAGTAAGTGACAGCAGACGAATTATCATTGTGTTACATGATATGTGATAGGTCTTCCTGTGTTGGAGGCTCCGCCCATGAGGAACTGCTCAATCCACCAGAGCACAAGGACCCAGGCACTGATACAGCAGGGCCTCCAAGGTCAATCAGAAGACAGGCCGGTTTAGAACTGCCACAAGGGTTTAGGGTTAGTCAGTGATAACAAAGGCCCCCAGAATCCTCTTCACTGGGGCCCAACATGGTATCCCACCTGTAGAAAAGAGTTAAGACTCATGAGATATATGGGGACAATCTGTACCCGTACCATCTCCTCTTGGGGGGCCAATATATCCCAGTCCAACACTGTATCCCACCCATAGAAAAGAGGGATCGATGAGATATTTGAGGACAATCCGTACCCCTACATGTCTTCTGGGGTTCCCGTGGTACCTGAGTCCACCATTGTATCCCACCCATAGAAAAGAGAGATTGATGAGATGTATGGGGAGAACCTGAACCCCTACCATCTCCTTTGGCAGCCCAAGGTACCCCAATCCGACACTGTATCCCATCCATTCAAAAATGAGACCAATAAGATGTATGGGGTCGCGTTCTACCTTCTCTGATCTGCCCTGTTGTCTTTTTCAGCCTCTGAGAGTGAAAATTCCCGAGAACCTACTGGCTGAAATAGGTGAGTGAGATATATCTACTCTGACTTCTGAAATATTATCCAGGGGTTCCAGAAATAGTCGATATCGTACAAAAGAAAGTTTTCCACGACCGTTAGGAGGAGCTCACAGCACATGGATTTCCATTGTGCCCACTGACTGTATAAATAAATCTGTGTGCAGTGAGCTCCCCCTTGTGGTGACTGCAGGCAGCGGTGGTTTGCCATTTAATTCTACAGCTGTGTGAAGGGGAAGAACTCTGATGACTTCCAGAACTCTGAACTTTCCCTCCCTGTTCCTCTCAGATTCCTGTTTACGTGGCTCTGAGGATGTTCGGAACGCACTGAGTGAAGCACAGGACGCCATGTTACCGGAAATACAGGAGCAGATACAAGACTACAGGTAGCATAATAATGGTTAATATATTGTATGCTGCAAAGACTGCTCTTCTCAGAATGCAAATCGTAAGAACAAGCTAGGGAATACTAGAATTCAGCTCTGAAGCTTGCAGAATACTGAGTGCAGCTGTGTAGTATAATGTTAATAATGTATGTACACAGTGACTGCAACAGCAGAATAGTGAGTGCAGCTCTGGAGTATAATACAGGATGTAACTCAGGATCAGTACAGGATAAGTAATGTATGTACACAGTGACTGCAACAGCAGAATAGTGAGTGCAGCTCTGGAGTATAATACAGGATGTAACTCAGGATCAGTACAGGATAAGTAATGTATGTACACAGTGATTGCACCAGCAGAATAGTGAGTGCAGCTCTGGAGTATAATACAGGATGTAACTCAGGATCAGTACAGGATAAGTAATGTATGTACACAGGGACTGCACCAGCAGAATAGTGAGTGCAGCTCTGAAGTATAATACAGGATGTAACTCAGGATCAGTAATGTAATGTATGTACACAGTGACTGCACCAGCAGAATAGTGAGTGCAGCTCTGGAGTATAATACAGGATGTAACTCAGGATTAGTACAGGATAAGTAATGTATGTGCACAGTGACTGCACCAGCAGAATAGTGAGTGCAGCTCTAGAGTATAATACAGGATGTAACTCAGGATTAGTACAGGATAAGTAATGTATGTGCACAGTGACTGCACCAGCAGAATAGTGAGTGCAGCTCTAGAGTATAATACAGGATGTAACTCAGGATCAGTACAGGATAAGTAGTGTATGTACACAGTGACTGCACCAGCAGAATAGTGAGTGCAGCTCTGGAGTATAGTACAGGAGGTAACTCAGGATCAGTACAGGATAAGTAATGTATGTACACAGTGACTGCAACAGCAGAATAGTGAGTGCAGCTCTGGAGTATAATACAGGATGTAACTCAGGATCAGTACAGGATAAGTAATGTATGGACACAGTGACTCCACCAGCAGAATAGTGAGTGCAGCTGTGGAGTATAATACAGGATGTAACTGAGGATCAGTACAGGTGAAGGAATGTATGTACACAGTGACTGCACCAGCAGAATAGTGAGTGCAGCTCTGGAGTATAATACAGGATATAACTCAGGATCAGTACAGGATAAGTAATGTATGTACACAGTGACTGCACCAGCAGAATAGTGAGTGCAGCTCTGGAGTATAATACAGGATGTAACTCGGGATCAGTGCAGGATAAGTAATGTATGTAAACAGTGACTGCACCAGCAGAATAGTGAGCGCAGCTCTGGAGTATAATACAGGATGTAACTCAGGATCAGTACAGGATAAGTAATGTATGTACACAGTGACTGCACCAGCAGAATAGTGAGTGCAGCTCTGGGGTATAATACAGGATGTAACTCAGGATCAGTACAGGATAAGTAATGTATATACACAGTGACTCCACCAGCAGAATAGTGAGTGCAGCTCTGGAGTATAATACAGGATGTAACTCAGGATCAGTACAGGATAAGTAATGTATGTACACAGTGACTGCACCAGCAGAATAGTGAGTGCAGCTCTGGAGTATAATACAGGATGTAACTCCGGATCAGTACAGGATAAGTAATGTATGTACACAGTGACTGCACCAGCAGAATAGTGAGTGCAGCTCTGGGGTATAATACAGGATGTAACTCAGGATCAGTACAGGATAAGTAATGTATGTACACAGTGACTGCACCAGCAGAATAGTGAGTGCAGCTCTGGAGTATTATACAGGATGTAACTCAGGATCAGTACAGGATAAGTAATATCGTCATCATCTTCTTCGCAGGACAAAGCGAACTATGGGCCTGGGTAGTCTTTATGGAGAAAATGACCTGCTGAACCTTGACATTGACCCTCAAAGAGAGCGTCAGGTGGCTGCTAAGCAGATCGCACAGCTGGAGGAAATTCTGTAAGTGTTGCATCCTTTCAGATCAGTGGCCTCCTCTGCCGTTTTACTATGGTTTCACTTCAGGCAATCACCACCACCACATGTGACTTTGTCCTTACCATTATATACAGTCATGTGAAAAAATTAGGACACCCTTTGAAAGCATGTGGTTTTTTGTAACATTTTTAATAAAAGGTTATTTCATCTCCGTTTCAACAATACAGAGAGATTAAAGTAATCCAACTAAACAAAGAAAACTGAAGAAAAGTCTTTTCAAGATCTTCTGTAAATGTCATTCTACAAAAATGCCTATTCTAACTGAGGAAAAAGATAGGACACCCTCACATGTATTCCCTCTTAAATTGGCTCAGATCTCACACAGGTATATCACACCAGGTGCACATAATTAGTAGATCATTACTCTGCATGTTGAATGAGGCTTGCCCTATTTAAACCTCAGACATTTAGTTTGGTGTGCTCCTGACTGTTGAAGTGAGAGTGAGCACCATGGTGAGAGCAAAAGAGCTGTCAGAGGACTTCAGAAAAAAGATTGTAGCAGCCTATGAGTCTGGGAAGGGATTTAAAAAGATCTCAAAAGATTTTGAAATCAGCCATTCCACTGTCCGGAAGATAGTCTACAAGTGGAGGGCTTTCAAAACAACTGCCAACATGCCCAGGACTGGTCGCCCCAGCAAGTTCACCCCAAGAGCAGACCGCAAGATGCTAAAAGAGGTCTCCAAAAACCCTAAAGTGTCATCTCGAGAACTACAGCAGGCTCTGGCTACTGTTGATGTAGAAGTACATGCCTCTACAATCAGAAAGAGACTGTACAAGTTTAACTTGCATGGGAGGTGTGCAAGGAGGAAACCTTTGCTTTCCTTGAGAAACATTGAGGCCAGACTGACATTTGCCAGAGATAAAGTTGACAAAGACCAGGACTTCTGGAATAATGTTCTTTGGACAGATGAGTCCAAAATTGAATTATTTGGACACAACAGCAGAGGACATGTTTGGCGTAAACCAAACACAGCATTCCAAGAAAAGAACCTCATACCAACTGTGAAGCATGGAGGTGGAAGTGTCATGGTTTGGGGCTGCTTTGCTGCAGCAGGACCTGGTCAGCTCACCATCATAGAATCCACGATGAATTCTACTGTGTATCAGAAGGTGCTTGAAGAACATGTGAGACCATCAGTTAGAAAATTAAAGCTGAAGCGGAACTGGACCATGCAACATGACAATGACCCAAAACATACTAGTAAATCAACCAAAGATTGGCTGAAAAAGAAGAAATGGAGAGTCCTGGAATGGCCAAGTCAAAGTCCAGATTTGAATCCCATTGAGATGCTGTGGGGTGACTTGAAAAGGGCTGTACGTGCAAGAAACCCCTCAAACATCTCACAGCTGAAAAAGTTCTGCATTGAGGAGTGGGGTAAAATTTCCTCAGACCGATGTCGAAGACTGGTAGATGGCTACAAGAACCGTCTCACTGCAGTTATTTCAGCCAAAGGAGGTAACACTCGCTATTAGGGGCAAGGGTGTCCTATCTTTTTCCTCAGTTAGAATAGGCATTTTTGTAGAATGACATTTACAGAAGATCTTGAAAAGACTTTTCTTCAGTTTTCTTTGTTTAGTTGGATTACTTTAATCTCTCTGTATTGTTGAAACGGAGATGAAATAACCTTTTATTAAAAATGTTACAAAAAACCACATGCTTTCAAAGGGTGTCCTAATTTTTTCACATGACTGTATGTTGACAGGTCTGCTTTCTCTTAAAATACTCTGTGCTGCTTTGGTACTCTGCTCTTTCTGTAGTCTCACATACCCCTGTCACATTCTACCCTCATTTCACTAACTAATCACATGAATAGACATGTCACTAATTCCCATAGAATTGTTTCACCGCTCTCCTTAAATACTTTGTGCTGCAGAGAGAACTGGCTTTTCCTTTTCCCTCCTGCCTGTGTTGAGGGATTTTGCCTATGTCACAGCATTTCCTAATGTAGCACAGAAAAAAAAGTCTTCTCTTACTATCTGGAAACAACTTGGGCTTCTGAGTGTTAGGACAGGTTGTCCTGGGTCTTAATGAGAGGGTGTTGGTGAGACCCACAGCCCTTTCTAATTAGTAAAATAAGATCTGTCAACAGCAGCCTGTAAGTTTGAAGAGCTATTACAACGTTGCTAACGTGTGTGTGACAATTATTTTGTCAGTTTATCTAATATGATTTTCACTGTAAATCAAGAGCCCTGCAGTACCCCTTGTCACCACAGTGTGCGCTGTTTTATTGCTTACTGCGTTATATGAATCTATTTTTAAGCTGTAAGGTACTGCGGGGGGGGGGGGGGAGAGGATATCTGTACCTTATAAAATACATCTGTAAACTTATGTATTCTTGTTATCTCTTTTGATCAGGTCAAAATATGAAGAGGAGAGAAGGTGAGGATCCTGGATTTTACTTAGATTAGAACGGATTAGTTTCTAACCTCACTCACCAGGCTTGTAACTTGTGGGGCCTATGGGGGCATTTACAGTAAGTCACTAATCAGCTAGTGATCTCCTATCCCCAGGATAAAAAGGCTAGACAACCCCTTTAAGGGGAGTAAGGCCCTGATAGTGACCACCAAGAAGGTTGTCACACCCCCATACTGTATTTATCTGCGGTTCTCTACAACTTATGTCCACCTTGACAGACACATTTTTTATCGCAATATGTCTAAAATGAGACATCAAACAACTTTCCAATAGGGTTTCTACAGCTTTTACGCAGACCTATGTATCTCCATGGTAACAGACTACAAACAGACTCTGTGTAGTCTGATCCTGCCGTCTTCTTCTCCCTGGCCAGTTTTAAGCTAGCACACTTTTGGGGGGTTAGGAAGAAGTCGGGAAAAGATGGCAGAAGGTCTGACTGTAGAAGGCCTGAGTTGTAGAAACAAAACAATGGGGAATTTTCTATCGAAAACCTATTGGAAAGTTGCTTCATGTTTTGTTTGAAACGCGTCTTTAATTGTGATTCTTTATCTTTTTGGAGCTCTCCCATGGCCTTTGCACTAAGCACCTATATGAATCATGCTGGAATCAGTTCCCGTGAATTTCGTCCTGCCAGCGTCTCGGAGAAGTCTCAGATTATTCCTGACAAAGACAAGTGGCTGCCCTTCTTCCCCAAAACTAAAAAGGTAAGGGAAGTGTTGTAACTCTCAAAAGAAGTATATTTTCTGGACTCCAAGGTGGTAAAATATATTTAAAGGGGACGTCCATCCAAAGTACTGTTTCTATGATTACTAATGGGTAATCATTTATTAGAATACATAGTGGTCGCAGAATTGGTCATTGGCAAGACATTAGAATATTACAGGGGATAGGTGTTCCTTCTTTACTAGTCTTTGGGTCTGTCATATCCAGTAGTACCCTCTAGTACACCACTAGTTGGTGGCCTTATGTGATACCTTATAAAGGTCAGAAGACTACTTGTTTGACACCCAACACATGGTGCAGTACTCAAACTGCTATAGGTGGGCTGGATATGTTCTCTTGAAGATGTAAAGCCCAACATGAGTGATACCTAACACAAGAACATCATGTAGAGTTGCCCACAATGTCTTGACTCTAAATATCCAATGACATTGATGGGATCTATGGGGTGTGATTGTGATTGCACTGTATAGGTGACAACTTGTAGGATCCTTTGACTCCAATGCAACAGTAGTATGATATCAGATGCTACATGTCCTGATGGACCACTGATGCTTCAAGGTATAGGTTTTTATATCTTGGTACCTCAAATTGTAGCATTTGTTGGGTTCGGTATGGGAAAGAATAGAGGAAGAAAACCAGTACAGATATTAAATGTGATGGAAAAAACATAGAAACCTTTTTTCAAATTAGGCTATACTTTTGTGCAAAAGGAGGTCCAACCATTTTGTTGGGTTGTCCCTCACATGTCTTTGGCAGAAAGTCCTCTTCTAGGCCCATTTACCTTGCACTTGGAGCATTGGTGAGTTTCAGCCTGAGAGCAGGTCTTGGTCTTTTAGACCTCATGTAGTCCTTCCAGTCCAGTAGCCTGTAGGAAAGTCTTCTTGGTTCTGCAACATTTTTTTTAATTGGAGATCATCTTGGATTTTTTGCCCCTACAGAACAGCAACGCAAAAAAGGAGAAGGATCGAGAATCTGCAGATGACAAAAAACGAAACCCAATTCTCAAATACATCGGCAAACCCAAGGGTTCCTCTCAGAGCAGTGAGTATAGAAGAGTAATTGCATCTCCTGGAGGATTGAATTATTATCCCATATGTGGTGTCCTACATGGGTTTGCCTGATGGCCTATCCATGGTACTAAACCTCTTTATTGTTGACCTGGCAGAGAGCCATACTTTTTGTAGCCGCTATTCATGGTAGAGCAGCTCCATCTCATCTTCTTGAATGGTTCTAAGCTGTAATACAAGGCACAGCCATGGCTAAAACGATGGCGCTATCCTTGATAAACAACGTAGAGAGGTTCTGCGGAGCAACGTGGCCCAATTTAAACAGCTGATCTGAGAGTCGAAACTAATATTGATGGCCTGTCCTAAGGATAGGCCATTTTATTTTGAAATTATTTAAAACCCCTATAAAACTTGAATTAAAAGGATTGGTTCATAAGTATATAGAAGTACAGTATAATGCAAATAAGAGGGTATCATCTCTCCCACCTAACTGGCAATTATTGTAGTCAAAACTTATGGCCAGTTTTTCTGGTGTCCTACGCAGGTAGTAGATGCTGGTTACTACATTGACTTTGCCCATGATGGTTGTGACTCTGCTTCTCCATGACTCTTAAAAGATATAACCTTAAAACACTCATCCCAAAATAAGGGAAATTTTAATCTCAACAGCCAGTAAGAAGAAGCTTGAGCGTACAAATTTGACTGAAAATGGTCTGTTCCGTCCATCAGGACCTCCGCCAATCCATATGTCCTTTTAGAACATGTTATCAATGCTGCAATTCATGGGCTGGTTGACCGCTGTGACCACTACTCACCAATCCTCCTTCATTCTATCCTAATAATGACGGTTATTAATTTGCAATAATTCACCACTAACGGTTGCCCGGTGGGTTCTCTGTGAGGACCGGGTATGATTTTGACAATCCCCGTCTTTTTAAAGCTTGTAGCGCTTTCCTCCGCTGTGCTGCTCATTTTTTTTAAACTTTTTTTTTTTAATTCGCCATTTTTTTCCTTTTGTAGCGTTTCATGTCCCCCTGTCCCCTGGTGAAGGTAAACCCTTATTTTATCCATGTCTTCATCCCTGGCCACCTTGGCTGTAATAATAATTTCCCACTAATCCCTGTGTATATATATAACCTTAATATGGTCGTTTGTGGAAATGAAGCTTCTTAGAAATCTTCTGCCTTCCTGTCTACCTGAGCTTTTTCCTCCTGGTGAGGCGCTTGCGTTGAGGAGATTACAATCTAATTTGTTTGCACTCAAGGGATATTTAGCATAAAATAAAAAAGTCTGTTTTCTCCTCAATTGGGTCACCAATGGAGAACAAAAACCATGAGAATCTTCTAACCAGTGCACATTTAGTATGAGGATTCATCACCAGTTATGTGGTGACAGATTCCCTTTAAGACTCTAGATGCCATTCATTGACATCCAGCAGAAACTTTAAATACGGTGGGGAACTGATCTCCAAAGTATATTAGAAAGTATGGAGATCTTAATTATTCAATGCTTCAGCCTTATTTAAAGACAGGAGGTTTCCTTTTAAAGGGAGTCTTTCCACTAACGAGAGCAAGGGTCATGCGTTTCCCCATTTAAATGGAGTGGTGATCACACATGGGACATCCAGAGATACAAGATCACAGTGCTCGGCAGTCCTGGCAATTGCGGAGAGATGAATGGACCGGTAGTGAACATGTTTGACCGCCACTCATTTCAAACTGGAGAACACAAGAACCCTGTTTTCCTGGCTGGTGGGTCGTAATCTCCACTGAATAGATACAGGATAGGGGTGGCCATAGACAGAACTTTAATTATTAGCAATCCAACCATAACTGACCATGAGTAAGAGATCTATGGTATAGAAACGTAGTCCTTGAGTCTGAGGAAGAACCAACATCTTGTGTAGTCTGTCTAATAAACTGTAGGTTTTGATGTCATTTTGGGGCAAATCCTCTCTTGTGGCCATCATGCTAGGGCTACATGATGGGTTTCTGACAACTAGAAACAGACTATAGATCATAGTTTTTATTGGGTGTTTGGGGGTTGATTAGTTAGGCTGGACATACACTGTAGTACAGACCTTTTTATTTTTGCTCATTTCTAACAACCCCTTAAACTTTTTGATTGTTGCATCTAAGGCTGGCTTTAGTAAGCATTCTGTTTTGGGCCACTTGAGTTTCCAGGTCTACTGACGCAGCACAAAAGGTCCATGGGGTTTGGACTAATTTCATATACTTTTCTGCACATTTCTCCAATTTTTACTTAATTTGTTTGTAAAAATAAATACAAGTGAAGAAACCCTTCAAAAGTTTATTTGCAACGGTAATAAAGTCTAGGAAGAACATGTGTCTGGTAGTTGGAGATCCTGTGATTAAGTCATTGAGGGCACAGACCTTAGCCCAGCTGTCAGCTACCTCTTGTTTATGTGATCAAACAGTAATTGGGTTGTAGTCTCCTCTGCGCTTGACCTAATTTCACTAACATTGCTCTGCGGACACTGTTTGCTTGTCTCGTAGAATCTCTGGGTGCTCTATCTTCTCTGCGTGGCTCCTGCCCTCTTCTTTTCTCATATTATCTCTCTTCCTTAATGAGTTGGTACGTCGTCAGGCCCACACCATCTAGAATCATGGTGACTTGTATCTCATATTTTTATCTTTTCACAGTAAAACCGGGGAATGTCCGAAATATCATCCAACACTTTGAAAATAACCAACAATATGACCTTCTAGAACTTGGAATGCAACGGTTGTCCACTGGAAGCTTTCCTGATGACCTGATGGACAACAACAGGTAAGAAAAAAAAGAGAGAGCACAGCATGGTACATTTTAGTGTAGCCCACCAGATCATCTTTAAAAGATATTTTCATGTTTCTTAGGAGTTGGGTCACATGACCTTTTTGAGTTGGTTGGATGTCTGAGGGTAAGGGCAAATGGTTCTTTCGCTCTGTAGCCAGCAGCACATGAGAGGCCATAGGCACAGAAAAAAAATCAGCTGCAGCGCACATGGGTAACATTAGGGCCTCTTGATGGGTGATATAGGAAGCTGTTTAGTCAGTGCAATTGCATTTTAGCTTAGTGAAACTCAAGATTATTATGCGGTTATGTTGGATTAAAAGACTCTCTGGCATCACAGTTTGAGTCTGGATGGGAAAAGAGGTCAAATTTTCCAGAACCAAACATGGTTGCCAATTGTAATAATATCAATGTTCAAAACTGGAGGCTTCTCCAAGGGACATTACTCTTTTCCATTACCTCTTCTATGCCCCACTTAGAACCCTAAGTGGTTCCTTGAATTTGTCCAATATTTGAATTTTTTATTTGTTTTTTGCCTTTAGGCCAGGGTACTCAAGGGCAGGGTTTCACAACCATTGTAGAATATTTTACATCAAGATGTATGATTATTTGTTAGTGAGACAGCCTAACTGGACCTCTGAATTAAAAGGGTTTTCTAAAACCTATCTTCTGGATAGGTAATCGGTATCTGATCGGTGGGGGTTAGACACAGAGGACCCCCGCCGATCAGCTGTTTTTGAGAAGGCACCAGCACTTCTGTGAGTGCTTACCAAGCACAGTGCCGTACATTGTATAGTGGCTGTGCTTGGTATTGTGCTCAGCCCATTCACTTCAGTGGGGCTGAGCTGACCCTAGGCAACGTGACACATGAACGTGTCGTCATAAGACCTAGGAAAAGCAGAGAAAAGGCCGCGAGTGCCATTGCCTTCTCAAACCGCTGATCAGCGGGGGTCCCAGGTGTAAGACCCCCACTGATCAGACACTAAAAACCTGTAAGTAACAATCCCGGAAAACCCTTTAAGTTAAAACTCCCAAACTCATTCAGACACCAAACCCCTAAAATACATTCATGGCCTAAATCGGACACCTAAGCTTATTTCTCACCCCATACCAGACCCACTAACATTCCTTGTGACGCAATACAAGACTCCTAAAATTAATCAGACCCCAGACCAGCCCTTACAAATATTCAGACCCCAGACCAGCCCTTACAATTAATCAGACCCCAGACCAGCCCTTACAATTAATCAGACCCCAGACCAGCCCTTACAATTAATCAGACCCCAGACCAGCCCTTACAATTAATCAGACCCCAGACCAGCCCCTACAATAAATCAGACCCCAGACCAGCCCCTACAATTAATCAGACCCCAGACCAGCCCCTACAATAAATCAGACCCCAGACCAGCCCCTACAATTAATCAGACCCCAGACCAGCCCCTACATTTAATCAGACCCCAGACCAGCCCCTACAATTAATCAGACCCCAGACCAGCCCCTACAATTAATAGGACCCCAGACCAGCTCCTACAATTAATCGGACCCCAGACCAGCCCCTACAATTAATAGGACCCCAGACCAGCCCCTACAATTAATAGGACCCCAGACCAGCCCCTACAATTAATCAGACCCCAGACCAGCCCCTACAATTAATCAGACCCCAGACCAGCCCCTACAATTAATCGGACCCCAGACCAGCCCCTACAATTAATCGGACCCCAGACCAGCCCCTACAATTAATCGGACCCCAGACCAGCCCCTACAATTAATCGGACCCCAGACCAGCCCCTACAATTAATCGGACCCCAGACAAGCCCCTACAATTAATCGGACCCCAGACCAGCCCCTACAATTAATAGGACCCCAGACAAGCCCCTACAATTAATCGGACCCCAGACCAGCCCCTACAATAAATCAGACCCCAGACCAGCCCCTACAATTAATCAGACCCCAGACCAGCCCCTACATTTAATCAGACCCCAGACCAGCCCCTACAATTAATCAGACCCCAGACCAGCCCCTACAATTAATAGGACCCCAGACCAGCTCCTACAATTAATCGGACCCCAGACCAGCCCCTACAATTAATCGGACCCCAGACAAGCCCCTACAATTAATCGGACCCCAGACCAGCCCCTACAATTAATAGGACCCCAGACAAGCCCCTACAATTAATCAGACCCCAGACCAGCCCCTACAATAAATCAGACCCCAGACCAGCCCCTACAATTAATCAGACCCCAGACCAGCCCCTACATTTAATCAGACCCCAGACCAGCCCCTACAATTAATCAGACCCCAGACCAGCCCCTACAATTAATAGGACCCCAGACCAGCTCCTACAATTAATAGGACCCCAGACCAGCCCCTACAATTAATAGGACCCCAGACCAGCCCCTACAATTAATAGGACCCCAGACCAGCTCCTACAATTAATCAGACCCCAGACCAGCCCCTACAATTAATCAGACCCCAGACCAGCCCCTACAATTAATCGGACCCCAGACCAGCCCCTACAATTAATCGGACCCCAGACCAGCCCCTACAATTAATCGGACCCCAGACCAGCCCCTACAATTAATCGGACCCCAGACCAGCCCCTACAATTAATCGGACCCCAGACAAGCCCCTACAATTAATCGGACCCCAGACCAGCCCCTACAATTAATAGGACCCCAGACCAGCCCCTACAATTAATAGGACCCCAGACCAGCCCCTACAATTAATAGGACCCCAGACCAGCCCCTACAATTAATAGGACCCCAGACCAGCCCCTACAATTAATAGGACCCAGACCAGCCCCTACAATTAATAGGACCCCAGACCAGCCCCTACAATTAATAGGACCCCAGACCAGCCCCTACAATTAATAGGACCCCCGACCAGCCCCTACAATTAATAGGACCCCCGACCAGCCCCTACAATTAATAGGACCCCCGACCAGCCCCTACAATTAATAGGACCCCCGACCAGCCCCTACAATTAATAGGACCCCCGACCAGCCCCTACAATTAATAGGACCCCCGACCAGCCCCTACAATTAATAGGACCCCCGACCAGCCCCTACAATTAATAGGACCCCCGACCAGCCCCTACAATTAATAGGACCCCCGACCAGCCCCTACAATTAATAGGACCCCCGACCAGCCCCTACAATTAATAGGACCCCCGACCAGCCCCTACAATTAATAGGACCCCCGACCAGCCCCTACAATTAATAGGACCCCAGACCAGCCCCTACAATTAATAGGACCCCAGACCAGCCCCTACAATTAATAGGACCCCAGACCAGCCCCTACAATTAATAGGACCCCCGACCAGCCCCTACAATTAATAGGACCCCCGACCAGCCCCTACAATTCATCCGATCCCAGACCTGTCCCTCCAATTAATCAAATCCCAGATTGGCCCCATACAATTAATCAGACCAAAGGCCAGATCCATTTAATTGATTCCCAAATCAGACCCCTAACAATCAAATCTCTAGTCTTATCAGATATATAAATCGAAGCCTAAAGAAGGGTTTCCTGACCATTGTGGGGATTTTGTGTTCCCTTCAAGCTCGGATATTGTATGGAATTGCCATGTATGCCGTTGTCTAGTTTCTTCCACTTGTTTGTACCTTTCATGAGGCTGATGGAGACAGTTGCTCTGTTCCTGATCTACGTGACATTTATTCGGAAAGGTTAAATCAATGAGTCTCTAATTCTGCTCATGAGACAATACTCTATTTTTATAAGGTCTCGGTGGAGACATGGCGGGTTCTGTCCTATGTGTAGCTGTTTTTAGCTTCGGCAGTGGGAACCGGCAAACCAGCAAGAGATTTTTTTTTTCAGCTGGTAATTACCATTGTCTTTTAGTTGTCAGGACGCCTGCTGTGTCCGTGTGACAGGGCGGTCCTCCAGCGCTCGGATGCCCGCTCTGTCCTGTCTGCTGCACCATTGATTTTTATTGCTAGTATCAGGATGGAGATGGGATCAATAGAGGTTTTGCTTGGAAGCCACCACGAAGCACAGGCAGGCTGAGCACTCATGTCGCAGAACCCGGGATGAAGAAAGCAGGCCTGGAACCATGGGGTTAATATGTAGGGGTGTGTAGGGGGGATGGTCTGTGCCTGAATATTCGGGGGGCTATCTGAAATGATGGATAAAAAGAGGCTGGAGAGGACGTTATGGAAAAGGTAAGACCCCTCCCTAAAGGCAAGTCCACCCGCAATTGCTTTGTAATGTTGCATGCTCTTTACCAGGTGTGGGTACAGCACTTGCTTGATGGACACCACAAAATGGCTCTTTTGAGGATTTTCACTTCCCTCCCCCTCATAGAGGTCTATAAAGGGGGAAGTCCCGCCCCCGCTTAGAGCTGATTTCCAGTTCAGCGAGCAGGTGTCAGTCGTTTTCCTCGGGTCCCTTGTTAATACCCGTCTTCCTGTTTGTGATGTGTTTTGCTCGGCTCATGTATATCCTCAAAGTAAATAATTTACCCTTGAGGGATCGGATGTTGGTCTGATCTCTGCAACTTAATAGATTAGCCTGTTTACAGAGGATTAAGATTAATGGCCTGGACGCTCACGGATTGTGTGAGGGTTAATGTAGAAAGAGAGTCATGTACGGGATTGCCGGAACTGGGAAATCGTCCCAAAAAAATAAATAAAAAATGTTTGGATTCTCTTTTTGTGCTTTTTAGTTGTTAAAAAAAATATGAAAAATAATAAATATTAATTAAATTAAAATAAATGACATGGACATTAACAGATGAATCACTCGGGGGGTTAATATAGAAGAGAATTGTGTGCAAAAGTGTCAGTGCTGGGAAATGGTAAAAAAAAAATTGTTTTTTAATTACTTTTGGGCCTTTTAATTGGTTAAAAAGTACAAAAAAAGTAAATATAAAAAAATATAAAAATTTATTAAATTTTAATCAATTAAAAATATAAATCAAATTTGATTGATCCACTATTTTGAAAATTGTAGTACATACTTCCAAGGCCGTACATGCACTACAAGCAGCCTGCTATGGGGCCCTTGAAGAGATGGGGCCAAGTCCTGGTTAGTCCTATATCATTTGCTTCTAGGTGATGAAAACTGAGCAGGACTTCAGGGTGGTTACACAAAGGGCACGGAGAGGGAGCCCCCAAAGACCTTCTGTCAAGGGTGACAACATCCTATTTTGAGGGCCAATTATAATCATTGCATTGGGGCCCCTACAGTCTTTTATAATGGGTGTAAAACCTCATATTGATTTGCCATATTCTTACCGTCTTAGTGCCCGGTCGGAGGTAAAACTTGGCCGTTCAGAAAGCTTAAAGGGGCGGGAAGAGCTAAAGAAATCCCGCAAAGCTGACAACGTGCCTCGCTCTCGCAGTGACGTAGACATGGATGCAGCGGCCGAGGCAACAAGGCTACATCAGTCCGCATCATCTTCAGCATCTAGTCTGTCCACAAGGTGAGTATTCTGGTGGGCCAGGCGTTAGATGGGTGTTGGCTCCGCTCAATTGGAGTGCTCCTAGGAGGTTCCACTTAGTCTGTACAGTTTGTCTCATGTTAGAGCAGCATGTTATGCTCCAGAGCTGGTCTTCCTACCCTGAATAAAGGGATGTTGCTGATGTCTTCAGCCATATTTGAGGCTGTGACTAATTGTCTTTGGTCACTCTGTCACCCAACGTGCATGCACATATACAGACATGTTTCTCTACCTTTCTGCATGTTGGTCATACCTTTTTACCTTCCTTACTCCATGTTGGTCATACATTACTTCCATGGGCACACACCTAGGTGCTTTCTGTGCCTACTTGGATTGGTGCCCAAGGCATCCACATGACAACTAACAAGGCAAACTCCAATTGTTAGGAATTCTGATGGTTGTGGTGCCAGATCTGGAACCATACTGGTCAAATTTTGATGTCCTATCATAAAAGTAGGTTACTAATATTAAGGCCATTGGGAGGACCATGTGCTTCACCTGTACAAGCTACATGACATACTACCACCCCACTATCCTACAAGTAACAGCACCCTTATAAGACGTCATTAGTGGAAATATACATATGAAGAGCTGTAGTGACATTGAGGTCTTCACTAATGAAGCCAAACAAGGTGGAAACCAATATGTGTTTTGCTTGACACTTATTCTCTTAAATTCCTAACAGAAAAGATGTTAGATTAGCTCCATGGAATGAGTATGTGGCCCATCTGTTGTGGCTTCTCTAGTAAATACATTTCAGAGTTGTGCTTGTGACATGCCCTTATAAAGTCTTTTTTGAGCTGGTAAAGTTTTGTTGAAATTTAACAAACTGTTTTTATGTAACAGGTCCCTGGATAACCCAACACCACCCTACACCCCCAAGCTGATCCGCAGGTGAGAAAGCTGTCCTATAATGGGTTACTTCTTCTGATAGAGCAGCCACATCCAATTACTGTATAAAAAAAGACATAAAATAAATCTGCAGTCCAGATTCGTTGCTAGGACCTAACTGTATATGGGACCAAAGAATCTCCGCTGACAGACTGTGGATAGGAAGTCCATCTTTTGAGTGATTAGGCCTCAGTGGAACCATCATTAACTATCTCTGTTATTTCAGGAGTATGGAGTCTCCAAATATGATCTTTACTGGTGAATCCTTGCTGGCCAACCTCCAAGAAGACGATTTAGGGCATATGTCAGACCCCGAACCCGATGCCCAGAACTGGCAACACACTGTGGGCAGGGAGGTGGCTCAACATCTAACTGCAAAGGAGAGGGCACGACAGGAAGTAATACACGGTGAGTGTCAGTGTTAGTAATACGTCAATCTTCTCAGTATACAATCTCCCCCTGGTCCTCATGGTTGGTCACTTTGAGTTCTGAACTGTAGCCATTTTCTCCTCCTCAGAGCTATTTATGACAGAGGCCTCTCATCTTCGAGTCCTTCGAGTTCTTGATCACATTTTCTATCAGAGGATGCGCAAGGAGAACTTTTTGTCCACAGAGGAGCTTCTGCTTGTGTTTCCTAATCTCCCTGAGCTGATTGAGATCCACAGTAAGTATTCATGTTCTCCTAAGGATTGACTGATCTTGGTTGGATGCCAATGAAGGAAGATGCATGGTTTCTTACATTCTCTCCCACTTTCCTACTTTCAGACTATTTGGTAGAGCTCATGAAGAGGGTGAGGGAGGAAGGACCAGTTGTCAAAGAGATTGGTGACCTTATGCTGTCCCGGGTAAGTGTTGTTGCCTAAAACCACCATATGAGACAGAACCATGTCTAAACATGCTTGTAAGTTGGTGGATATGATATTACTGTCTAGTTGAGACCAGGGCCTGGAGGCTTAGATATCTGGGGGAAAGAAAATTGGACATTGACCATACTTTGCGCATGCCTGTGCAGCGTCTATTCGCCTGTATTAGTCATCGGTACTCTGGTTCTATTTTGGCGGAACAGTCTTCTAAGCCAGAGGAAACCATATCTTCATGTTCTTGTGGAGAATGTCTGTAGGGTCATTTGGCTCCTACTGCCACAAGGATGAAGATGGTTTACCGTCCTCTTAAGGTGGCCCTACACCTTAGATAGCAGTCGGCTGAACGAACTGACAACTATTCCTTTCAACCACTCCATACACATGCAGAATGGGCTTAGCCATGCTTTTTCAATAGAGAGAGGGGAGTAAGCTCATGCCAGACACCTGGCGGTGGCTTATCTTCTATGAGAACAAAATGATGGGACATGCTGAAGTTAAACATGCCTACCCTACAGACATCTGTCCTCAAGGGGTGAGAGATGAGCCAGTCCCCTTGAAATCTGCATTCTATTTAAAAGCGTATTTTCTATGCCGCTGTGTATTTGCACATTAAAATGTGATTTTATATATTTTTTTCTCTATTCATTTCAGTTTGATGGAGCAGCCGGAGAAGAAGTGTGCCAAGAAACTGCCAAGTTCTGCTCGTGCCAGACTATCGCCCTTGACCTTATTAAAATCAAAAAGCGTAAAGAAGCTCGGTTTAACCTCTTCATGCAGGTACTGTCTATCCATGCTCTCGCTTCTTCCTTAGAGATCTGTAGCTGTAGGGTTCTCCATTCATCATCGGCCTTCTGCGTGCCATTGATTGTCTTTTTGCCCGTATTTTAGGAAGCAGAGAGCAGCCCTCAGTGCCGGAGACTTCAGCTGAAAGATCTTATAGTATCTGAAATGCAGAGACTGACGAAATACCCTTTGCTTTTGGAGAACATTATCAAACACACGGATGGTAAGAGAAAATGAAGGCAAAAGCAAAAAGCAAAAACATTCTTGGAATCTTGGCCAACCTTTAGGTATTGATATTGCTTTGATATTGATTGCATATCCTAGGGACCTGTTATCGGGCCAGTTCTCCTTGTATTCAGGCATCTTAAAAATACCCTGGGATTGGTGCCCACTACAGGGCCCAGTCCCAAAGGGTAGGTGAGGGGCCTGGGAAAGGCTTGTGTGCCTTTCCTGCCCCAATAGGGATCTGAATCTGGGTTGTTCCTAGAGGGAGCAGTGAATGATCTCACAACAACACTTACTTTTTCTGGCAAGTTTGTGATTGCCATAGCGTACTTGCCACCTGTCCTGAATTTGCCAGGACTGTCCTAGGAATTTTTGGCTGTCCTGTAAGAAAAATGGGCAGGGCTAAAAATTACCATAAGTGGGTGTTTCTGGACGGAGTTGGGGCATTCCTAGGGGTTGGGGTTTAGATGCCAATTTACCAACTTAAACGTTGCGAAGTATGTCATAAGTCATTATTATAAATGATGATCTAGATCACTGTAGCATCCATGGAGAAGCAGGGGCTTTTCACATATTTAACCATATTTTGGATCAAGTGTTGGCACACCCAAAAGGGTGGAGTTAACTGGTGCTTTATTTCAATCGCAGTAGGGGGGACCTCTAACTACTTCCTACCAGAGACCAAGCAGAATAAGCCTCACCCTGTTCCTGCAAACCTGTTGTATTTAGAGGGGTTGTCTGGCCAATTAAATTGTGCTAAGAAAGAATAATATCAATTAATAAAGTAAGTCCTCTACTCACCTTGCTGTGCCCCACCGTTCCCCACCGTTCCCCTTCCACTGCTTCCCAGGTCCCCCACTGGTTTCTACTTCCTGGTCTTCTCTGGCATGGAGATATGACTCTTTCTGTCACTCACTCCCTGAGATGGGTCACCACTGTGGCCAGTAATTGGTCAGAGAGCTGTCTTGTGTCTTCTGCATTGCAAGGGACTAGAAAGTAGAGACAGGCAGGGGAAGGACTGGTATAGGAGCAACGGGAGATTGGTACGGTGAGTATGAACCTTTTTTAACCCTTACCTTTGGAGATGGAGATGGAGGGGAAATAAAATGAATAAACTTTAGGGGGCATAAGCTCTGACCCCATATGAGACAGGCATATACATACCTTCTTGTATTTTCTCAGCTGGCACACCAGAATATGAGAAGTTGTGCCGCTGTCGGGATAGATGTCGAGACATCTTGAAATTTGTGAATGAGTCGGTGAAGCAGCGAGAGAACGAATATCGGTTGGCGGAATACCAGAAACGTTTGGACACCACTTCCCTGGAGAGAAGCAATAACCCACTGGCTGCAGAATTTAAGGTGGACAAGAACGAGCACCTAATCAATCATATATAGGGTTGAATATGATGAGGTAGTTGTGGCGTCAGGATTGACTGGAGAAATTGTACAATTTAGAAGATCATGTTTTCTGCTTTACAGAACTTGGACCTGACGTCAAGACGTATGATCCATGAAGGATCTCTAACGTGGAGGATAACAAAAGACAAGACCATTGGTAAGTGATCTGTGTTGGCATAATTGATGTATGTAGGTTACCATGAAAGCACTAGAGTAATGAGATGTAGGATAGTAAGCAATGAAGAACATGAAATAAAATGAGCTGACATATTCATACTGGTTATCCAGAAGAATATGCAGCCATTGTTTTATCACTTGCTTGTTTCTCTTCCTACAGATCTGCATGTTCTTCTCCTAGATGATCTTCTAGTTCTCCTTCAGAAACAAGATGAGAAGCTAGTGCTCAAGTGTCAAAGCAAGACCTCAGTGGTTTCCTCTGAAACCAAGCAAACATTCAGTCCTGTTATCAAGCTGAATTCTGTGCTGGTCCGGTCAGTAGCCACAGGTAATGACTCAATAATCTATGAAGAAAGAAGGGTCATGGATGAGATTCGGTACTTGCCATTATTATTTGGGGCTGCTTCATGTTAGGTTCCACATTTTTTTTTATAACTATTTTGCATGTTAGTAAACCCTTTGCATTAGACATCCATTGCCTACCCGGTAGCTGGAGGAGAATGTTCTGGGTGCCAATAAGCCATTCTGTTTTGTCCATATTTGGTCTTCCAACGAAGTATATACACTGTGTGTAGGATTTTCTACCTACTGATTTGTTCTCTTAGATTTACAAATTATAACACCGTTTGTTGACTTGGTCCTTGCTATTATCCCCCAAATCACATCTTGGGATGATGTCTATACTTTGCCATTGGATATATAGGAACAGTTAGATCATACTGCATGATGTAAGAGTTTATACTGTTATTTTCTGTTTGCCTTTAACAGATAAAAGAGCCTTCTTCATTATTTGCACATCTGAACTTGGACCCCAGATCTACGAGTTGGTGGCAATGACGTCCTCTGAAAAAAACACGTAAGTCTCGCTTTTATTATCAAGTCAGATGAGCTTTGTTGTTGTGTAGATTTTCATGTTGTACGGTATTATTTTCACACATCTGCCATTATCATTTGTATGATTTGTGTGTTTGTCTTATGTCTTAATGTTCAACAGGTGGAAAGACCTACTTGAAGAAGCTGCCAAAAGTGCCACAAGACATCCACCCATTTCAATAAAACCAAGCACTCGGAACCTGGTCCAATCAAGGGCACCCTCTGCTAGGTGAGGTCAATCTTGGCTTCCTCTATGGATGACTTGTTACTTAATGTCCTCTTTAACAGTAGGATAATCATCCTGAAGAAATATCTAAATTTTACTTAACCTCAAAAGGCTTTCACTCAATGTAATGTTCTCCTTCTGTCTTAATCTTGTAGTTCAGTTTTACAGGATGCAGGCATCCCGAATTTATTGTCCGACACTAATTTGAGAACCAACAGTGAAGACATCGCAACGGGTGAGTTGTGTATTTTCTTGGGTAATATATAGTTTTGGAAATTTTATAATAGTGAATTGTTATACAAAACAGCCAAATATTTTTATATATACTACTCCATGAAAATAAATATATAGGTACCACAGCCCACTATTAACAAGCTACTAATGTGTTGCTGCAGATGAGAATCAGGTTGAGTTCCTGGCACACTCTCACAAGACTGAGGTTCTTCTGGAAGAACCAGAGGGTGTAGAAGAGGATGAAGCACAGACGCCTACACAATTGCCATTTCCATCTCAAGTGGAGGATGCAGGAGGAGGTTCAGAAAACCAGTCTGATCCCACGTACCTTGCCTACCAGTGGCCATCAGTGAGAGAGGGTTTGGCAGAATCTGCACTTGAAGATGGTGAGCTGTTGGATAGTTTATTTGTTTGCATCCCATATATTGTGTTTGATGCTTGGTCATAGATGATCTACTGTAACTTTTGCTTTGTAATATCTTCTAAACAGTCTAATGTAGGCTTTAGGTCCATTGACCGTTAGAGTTGTCCACTTGAACTTGGTATTCCTCATGCTTGAACTTGATCTTCCTTTAGTCCAGAATCTTCGACAGCTTATTCTACGAAGTCTTCTTCCCACAAGACCTTCAGAATATGATTCTGCCCCCACGCCTGAACTAGAGGATGACCACACACCCACGCCTTCAGTTTCCGGTGGGGCTGCACACCCATGGGATATGGCAACAGACTGTGTATTAGAGACTGTAGATGGAGAAAACGCCAATGATGACCGGGATAAACTGACATCGCAACGCTCTAGTATCGCAGAGGGCAGTAGAGCTGTGGTGGACCTCACTCACCATCACAGGAGGCAAGGTTCTAGAGATGAAGAGGAGAGTGTTTGGGATGTGGTCGAGGGCCACAACAAAGGGAGTTCTGAACTAGAAAACAGAAATAATCCATCAGATACTACTTCGGAGGACCATAGTAATAAAGCATATAAAGTAGTAAGAAAAGGTAAGAGAATGGATTTCACGTTCTTGGTCCTTGATGACATGGACAGGTCATAGAAATCGTACCAGCCAGGTCTAATACTGAACTTATGACCTCCCTTTCAAGTTAACCAGACTTGGACTAAGTAAGGGCAGGCCATCTGAGCTAAAGCCATGTGTCTCCTAAATATAAAACCGGTCACCTCTGGGTACAGAGAGGTCTATTTAGGTTGTCAATTTCCCTTGTGCATGGTAGTAATCCTTAATGTTGAAGGCTTCACTTGTGATTAGATGACATCCTCACCTGCAACTACATTGTGGTAACTAGGTAGACAGGCATGAAGTGAAGGGGTGACGTTTGAGGAACCCATTGTGACACTCTTGGTGCAGGTTTTGGAGGCAGGACTGCAAACTGGAACTTAATAAGAAACTTTCACATTGATGTATAGATTGATCAATTTTTTTTAAGAGACTCCATTCCATCTGTACTGCCGGGACATTGTTAGGTCAGAACATTCGGAGCTTGCTGGTAGCATATTATTATTTTTTATTTGGCTATTCCAGGGCCCTTTGATATTGATTGGACCTGGGCAACCCACCACAGATCATCCTCCCACCCCCTTGTACTTGTTCCGCTGATCTGCTACTTGCGGGCTGCGCGGGCATGAGTTCAGTCACTTCGGTGTGCAATCCCGTCCTGCAGTGCGTGATCCCGCGAGACCTGTGACCTCCTGTGAGACTCCTCCCGCGAGACCCGTGACCTCCCGCGGCGGGTCTATCGGGAGGTCACAGGTCTCACGGGATCACGCACCGCAGGACGGGATTTGACTGAACTCATGCCTGCGCAGCCCGCAAGTAGCGGATCAGCGGAACAAGTACAAGGGGGTGTGGGGATGATCTGTGGTGGGTTGCCCAGGTCCATTCAATATTAAAGGGCCCTGGAATAGCCAATAAAAAAATTGCTACCAGGATAACCTTCAGGGCACTGGACATTCAGGGCTCAAGCCCCGAATGTTTTGACCTAACGACGCCCCTGGCTTCAGGAACGTATGCGTTTTGTATATTGTGAAGAAATGCACCTTCCAACCAGTAGCTTCAGAAATTGATAAGTGTTATGGATGCTTGTCCTGTCTAGTAACTGGTGATGAAAGCCATTAGCCATTGGGATTCACAAGGGGGCAGCACTGTTCCATTTTCTAATTGTGAAGCCTATGTAAAACACACTGTTTTAACAAGAAAGGAGAAAAATATTTTTGTCACCTTTTCCCATAATTCCACAGTGTCTTAGTCACAATATCTAGAACTGTGCCGAGTTTTATGCCACTCATTGAAATCCTGACATTCACTGGGTTTCGTACACATCTAGTAAGGAACAGGGGTTGGAGGGCAGGACTTGGATTAGGAAATGGCCTCAAGGATTCACAGCTAGGACACAGACAGTGGACAGGACAATTACCACTTCGTGCAAGGGAATGTAAACAAGTCGGAGGTCACAGAAAGTGGAAAGAGTGAGGCGTCTAAGCAGGATAGAGTATTTCGGGGGTGGAAAGTGCTTATATCTTGAGAGACAGTGTGTACTGTCTGCTCATGTACTTGTATTAGGCCAGGTTACATTGCTTTTTAGCTTGCATTTCAATTTGTGGGATTGTCCCAAAAAATTGGGACTTTTGGCATGCACGCACTTAGGTGCGTCATCTTGATGACATTTCTTGGGACCATACAGTTATACCTAAGAAACAACACTCAAATACTCTACTCTACTCTACTTCTCTACTCTGTCTTTTTTAAATTGAGGGTTGGAATTGATAAATTGACACCTATGGCCTCACCCGAATAATTTCTTCTTAGAAAGTCACCTCCTAGTTAAACTATGGGCTTTCAAGGCCAAGAACATTCAATGGCATCTAACTAATGGTGAATCCACTTCTCAACAGAGATTGTCTTGGCCTTGGTGTAAAGATTGTATCTGTTGAGACAGTTGTGTGTTGGTTGCTGTACACCAGTGTCCATTGCCTGCTTTAGCTTCAATGTTTCCCGATTTGGGTCAAGTTAGTTAAAAAAAAAATAATTCAACAATTTCCTTTTGAAGGATTTTCCAAGATTAGGAGAACAGGGCTGGACAATCTATTTATTCAAGTCACTGGTGACCTCTAGTATCCCTCAATCTCACAGCCATAAATTTTACAAGTTGAGACATCTATACTCGCATGTGAAGGATCATATTTTGGGGTGTCTGTCAGTCCTTGGTGTGTAGTCGTGGCATTTGTAACATTGCTTTTTTTTAGAAGGGTGAGAAACTAGGGACTAACGTCTTCAATGAACTATTCCTCCTGAAAATTGTCAATCAAATTTGCACACTAACGATCTTTCAGCTGATTTTCTGTTTTACCTTCTAAATTTTATTTTTGTTTTGTCTTTCCACCATATTCCCCCTTCCTTTTTATTTCCTTTTTTATTTTATTTTTGTTTTTCTTTTATTATTTTCTCTTTTTTTTTTTTCTGGTGTCTTCTACACAGCTGAGGTGGTGGGCAGTAATGATGTCATACCGTTGCCAGACAGCAGCCAATCAGAAACAGTGTTGCAGGAAGCTGGCGGCGGAACGGTTTTAGATGGTAAATCTTTTATGCGTTGTAAGAACTGACAGGAGACGTCGGCCCTAATCACCGAGATGATGATGAAATGCTCCCTATCTTATCACCATCATTGTGCGCACTCAGTGGCATCACCCTTCTCTTTAAAAAAAATTAAAAAAAATAAAAAAAATTAAATTACACAAATTATTAAGTAAATGTAGAATGGTAAACATATTGAAGGTGGTATTTGGGCTTCTTTGACAAATGGTCCTCTGTATCCTTGCAGTCTACTGCTATTTTCAGAAAACTTCTGACATGTCATAGTGGTTAGAAGTTTAGATTGTTGAGAATACGGGTGATTAGAAGTTTTCGTAAAGATCTGCGCGGTTAGATGTTTTTATCGTTGAGCACCTAGGTGGGTAGAAGTTTTGATGAGGCTCTAGGTCTTAGCTAAAACAGCTGAGTACTATGTCCCTTTGGTTGAGTGCTACTGCCTCTTTGTTTCAGTGATCGGTGTGGTCTCGGCACCCCCCTAATCCTAACAAAATCTCTTTGACACTTTAGCTTGTCAAAAGATTTCAAAATCGGAAGGTACAATTTAAGGCTGGAATCATGCATGCAGATTTTTAAGCCAAAGCCAGGAGTGGATTCAAAAGGAATGGGAAATATAAAGGAGGATGTATACTTCTTCTTCCTACTGGATCCACTTATGGCTCTGGCCCCAAAAACTGCATCAAAAACTGACGTGTGCTTCCATCCTACAGAGGTCTATCTGTTGTAGCCTCTTCTGATATGGTGGAGGCCTGGAGCTAGAGTCTAATTAAGTTGGAAATAGTTTGGAAATTGTTGGTGGTGGCCCCAGCAACCAGACCTACATTGATATGTCTTATCAGATGTTTCTGAGAAGTTACAGATGGTGAATCACACTTTTGAAGGTCTGGTTGCTGGTACCACCACCAAGAATGTCCAGAGTAATCATGCTCCAGGCCTTCACGAGGCTATAATGAAAAGCAACTTACAACTGACACAGGGTCTAAAACATTTCTGATTTCTGATAAATTTTTTGTCAATACTTGGTGCACCTAACCGCTTTTAGGCTCTAATTGTGTTGTCTATAGCTTGTACATATTTGTAGATGTTTATGCCCTTATGAGCTCCTTTTTGGATTTTTATTTAGAAAAATTTTAGTGCTGGGTTGCAAGGCTTGTATGCAATTGATTCTTAAATGCTTTATTCCAATCAGTAATTACTGGAAGGGCTACATATTGTAGGTGCCTTTTCCATATTCTTGATGGGCAATGATCTTTCGAGACCCAGGGCTACATGTGCCAAGAGACTGAGAGGGAGGCATCTTGAAGGATATTCATGACAGAAACAACGGGAGAATGGGGAGGATTTTAGGATATAAAGTAATACTTGTCTACACTACAGGACTCCATATAAATACAGTGATGATAGATTAGCAGGATGTATTCATTAGATTTTCCCTCTTGTTGACAGGTCATGAAAAACGATGTCTATGGTTGTCCTCAGCAGATATTGGTACATTGTCTATAGGTTCTTTTGTGAAGGACAGAACTAGAGTGATAACGGTTAATTACATAGTGTACACGATAATAACAGTTGTAGATATCTCTTTGTCCCCATTCCAGTTGAATAATGTCTGTGTCTCCTCCCAAATACTCCAAGACTCTTGGTCATGTTGAAGATTAAACAAATATAAAAAAAATTAGAAGGATCAAGATATCCTTGGGAAGCTTCATCCTTCTTCTCTCTCTATACAGGAAAATTGGTCATACAATGTGACATCTTAATGAAGTCTTGATGCTTAGAATTGTCCTACATTTGGTAGAAACATAAGTCATTCCACCTTCATTGTGTTCTTCTCAATATTGTGATATGTTATAGATGAGGTCTCCTCGGAGATGTTCCTCAGACATTGTTATTTGAGTCAAAATTTTATTGATCTTCACCAATGTGGTTAAGGGTGATGCCTCGTAAGCTTTTGCTCATCCAGCCAGCTCATTTTATTTTTTAACTTCCTTCTCATCCCCCTTGAGGTCTTTTATCTTTGGACCTCCTAACCATCCATGTTTCTTCCATATTAACATCTCTGAATAGTTCGGACCAGTCTAATCTGCTAATCCATTGTTTGAATACTTGCAACGGTTTTGCCAGAGTGGAGATGAATTCTCATTAACTAGCCTCTTGCTTAGATATTAGAGTCTCTTTCGGGCAGATGACTCTTGGTGATTGCATGAACTTAAGATTTTACAATGTTCGAATTTACCCTTCCATAATTTTTTGCTTTTCTTCACTCTACGTGATAGGAAATTTGTTTTATGTGGTCATGCCGACTGTACCATCACTGCCTCCCCCTAAAGAAGAGCCCCAACCACCCTCAGAATTGAGTTGGTACAGAGAACCCGAAGAAACTGAGCAGAAACCAGCCAATAGTTTGGAAGATAACAACCTTCCGACTCAAAGTATAGAAAGTGGAGTATCTGGCTCTGATGTGCCACCTAATTTGGTTATTCAAGATGTTGATATGATCTTCAGAACAATTAAACAGCTAACGGACAAATTACACATGTTACAGGTGAGTAGACATGGACTACAAATGGACCGCCTGAACTGTGAGTGTAAGATGATTACCCATTATGGGTATTGGTTGTGGCTTGCTGGATTTCCAAAGATCTGATTATGTATCACATTTAGGTTTCTATATCTTGAAGTGTATTGAGCCAAACATAAGCAGATCCTTCCAAACAACTTGATTGTAAAGCTTTTGGGTTGATGTGATCATTTATGTAATATGAACAAATCAAATAGGTGTGAACCACTGAATCCCATCCATATAGGAGATTCCTTTTAATTTACCATCAAGCCAGAGTTGGTGAGATGTGGCATTCTTAGATACGCCACATTTAATTTTTTTTGCTTCCTGCTGTTTAATATAGTTACCCAAAATAAATGTATGCTGCATGAATTCTCAATTATCCTTGATGTCCGTGGAGTCAGAATTTGAGATCAGTTTCAGCTGAGCTCCTTCTAACTGTTGTTCCTCCCAATGATCCAAGTCACATTCATACTAAATCTAAAATATTTCTTCTCCCTTCTTATCAGGAGGTGGAATCGGCACATCAAGAGCTTTTAAGGTCTTTAAAGGATAAATCCACTGAAGACGCATCTCGGGAGCTTGAACCACCGATGGTTGAGGACATGCAACCAGAAGTACACCACGGGTCCACTGTTAATAGTAGTTCACTTTTCTTTGTGAAAAACAGCATTTCTGTGTCCCTCCATCCAGATAGTAAGTAGCACCTTATTTGGTAAAATATGGCGACAGGTTTATATCAAGGGAATGTCCATTTTAGAAAACCCATTTTCATACTCCCCATTAGGGAATTCTAAGTTCATAGAGTGGATTTTCCTACCTAAACAGAAATGAAGAAGAAACAGGACCTACAAAACATAGCATAAACTATTTTTATTTGCACATATTGTGTCCTAAGTCAAAGTTCTAAAGTTGAGTCTTCTACATGTCTCCTGAGAAGGATCCATGTTTCTTCTGAAGATTGCAGAGTTTATTGCCCAGACAACTTTGGCCAGAGATGTGCAGCCCCCTCGGAAGACACCAGTATTAAAAAGTGACACATGATAGAGAGGGCCTGTTACAGATTTTACACTAGGGACCAATAGATACCTCTGATTCATTGCTTCTACAGTCCACCTCCACCTTCTATAGCAAATCACTAGGCTGTAGGCTGGCGTCTCAGCACCATATTCACCGCTCCCTGGGCCTATAAGACAAGAGCCTTCTAACAAGTAGGAGAACCGCTCTAAAGCTATCCATCGGCTATACCTTAAAACTGGCTTGTATGTATGAATAAGAACTTGGGGGGAAGCCACTGAAATTTTTCTTGTTATATTTTCAAAAAACTTGACCATGAACCTTTGTGTCAGGTGCTGCATTCTCAGTTGAAGGTAGGTCTTACATTTGGGATATAACATAAGCAAGGGTAGAGGCACCCTTTTAAGTTTTAAGTATTAACCCAATTCTTATTGTTTACTTTTTTTAAGGCCTTACAGATCCACATGACGATGCTTTAAATCTTACCATGGGCCTTTAACCTTGTGCATAGACGCCAAAAATAAAAAATCACTAGGATCTCTACCACTACTGTTCAACCTCTCGTCTGTCCAGAATCATTTTCAAGGGGTCGGCAACACAAGGCTACACAAACATGGCTGCCGGCTAAGGACATAGGCACTTTACAGTTGAGGTTTTTACTGAACAGCCAGACTTGGACTGATTAAAAAAAAAAAGACAAGAACTCAAATGGAGGGAAAAAAACAAACTGGAATTATTTTTGGAAGACAAAAAAACCCTGCGAAGCATGTTAGCTTAATAAATTAAATATAAATATCTATATATATGTATATGTATAGTTATATACCTATTTAAAGAAAGAGACAAAAAACAAAACCCTACACTGTCAGGATTGGTTTCTAACACAATACGGGAGTGTTTGCTCTGTCTCCGAAACGCGCATGCCGCCTCCATAGGAATGGACCTGGCAGGAAGGCGACCTCTAGTGGACAGTCGTGGGAAGATCTCTGGCCTGTGGTTGTCACTCTACACTATGGAGAGTCTGTTCTTGTAGAAAATGCACTATGTCCAAATGACAAGAGAAGTCCCAAGCGTCTGTACAGCGGGGCCGCCTCTCGTGTTTTTTTTGTTTTTTATGTATAAATATGTATGTATTTTTATTTTGTATATAGTTTTTTTGCCCTTTGCCCTCTCTTCCATCTTGTAATAAAACAAGCTTTTTACCACTGGCATGTGTCTTCAGTGTGAATGCTGTGTTATGAATCCTACGTCGGTCCCGGTGGGCAACTAACATTGATCATGCGTTTATAACGGTTTATGAATCAGGTTTCATGCTCTCGCTTGAGCAAATGGGCTCTCCCTAGTGGTGACTATATAATCTGGATGTAGTGAGCTCCCTCTAGTGGCGGCTGTATAATCTGTATGTAGTGAGCTCCCTCTAGTGGTGGCTGTATAATCTGTATGTAGTGAGCTCTCCCTAGTGATGACTATATAATCTGGATGTAGTGAGCTCCCTCTAGTGGTGGCTGTATAATCTGTATGTAGTGAGCTCCCTCTAGTGGTGGCTGTATAATCTGTATGTAGTGAGCTCCCACTAGTAGTGGCTGTATAATCTGTATGTAGTGAGCTTCCTCTCGTGATGGCCGTATAACCTGTATGTATTGAGCTCCCTCTAGTAGTGGCTGTATAATCTGTATGTAGTGAGCTCCCTCTAGTGGTGGCTGTATAATCTGTATGTAGTGAGCTCCCTCTAGTGGTTGCTGTATAATCTGTATGTAGTGAGCTTCCTCTCGTGATGGCCGTATAACCTGTATGTATTGAGCTCCCTCTAGTAGTGGCTGTATAATCTGTATGTAGTGAGCTCCCTCTAGTGGTGGCTGTATAATCTGTATGTAGTAAACTCCCCCTAGTGGTGGCTGTATAATCTGTATGTAGTGAGCTCCCTCTAGTGGTGGCTGTATAATCTGTATGTAGTGAGCTTCCCCTAGTGGTGGCTGTATAATCTGTATGTAGTGAGCTCCCTCTAGTGGTGGCTGTATAATCTGTATGTAGTAAGCTCCCTCTAGTGGTGGCTGTATAATCTGTATGTAGTGAGCTCCCCCTAGTGGTGGCTGTATAATCTGTATGTAGTGAGCTCCCTCTAGTGGTGGCTGTATAATCTGTATGTAGTGAGCTACCTCTAGTGGTGACTGTATAGTCTGTATGTAGTGAGCTCCCTCTAGTGGTGACTGTATAATTTGTATGTAGTGAGCTCCCTCTAGTGGTGGTCATATAATCTGTATGTAGTGAGCTCCCTATAGTGGTGACTGTATAATCTGCATCTAGTGAGCCCTCCCTAGTTGTGGCTGTATAATCTGTATCTAGTGCTCCCACTAGTAGTGTCTATATAATCTGGATGTAGTGAGCTCCCTCTAGTGGTGGCTGTATAATCTGTATGTAGTGCTCCCCCTAGTGGTGGCTGTATAATCTGTATGTAGTGAGATCCCTCTAGTGGTGGCTGTATAATCTGTATGTAGTGAGCTCCCTCTAGTGGTGGCTGTATAATCTGTATTGTGAGCTCCTTCTAGGGCTGACTTTATAATTGGTGTGTCCTCTAGTGGGGACTGTGTAATGTGTATGCAGGGAAAAATCTCATTAACAGAGGTTTATCCCAAACTTTGCTTTAAATGGGTTCTGCAGTTTGTTTAAACTGATGATCTATCAGATCATCAGCATCTGATCGGCGGGGGTCCGACATCCGGGACCCCTGCCGATCAGCTGTTTGAGAAAGCATCGGCGCTCCAGCAGCACAGCGGCCTTCTCACTGTTTACCGCTGGCCTAGTGACATCACGACTAGTATCAACTGGCCTGGGCGGGGCTAAGCTCCATTCAAGTGAACAGAGTTTAGCCCCGCCTAGGCCATTGATACTAGTCGTGACATCACTGGGCCTGCGGTAAACAGTGAGAAGGCAGCGGCGCTGCTGAAGCGCCGCTGCCTTCTCAAACAGCTGATCGGTGGGGGTCCCGGGTGTCGGACCCCCGCCGATCAGATGCTAATGATATATCCTCTGGATAGATCATCAGTTTTAAAAAAACTGCAGAACCCCTTTAAAATAATTGTAAGGCTACTTTCACACTTGCGGCAGAGTGATCCGGCAAGCAGTTCGGTCACTGGACCTGCCTGCCGGATCCGGCAATACGTACGCCGACTGATGGCATTTGTAAGACTGATAAGGATTGTAATGCCTGATCAGGAAAAACGGATCCGGCATTTATTTTTTTCACCTTTTTTTTTTTTCAGTCTGCGCATGCGCAGACCGGAAGGGCTGATCCGGCATTCCGTTATTTTAAATGCTGGATCCGGCACCGTTACATTCCTATGGAATCCGGCATTCAGGCAAGTCTTCAGTTTTTTTGGCCACAGATAAAACCGTAGCATGCTGCGGTATTATCTCTGTCCTGATCAGTCAAAAAGACTGAACTGAAGACGTCCTGATGCATCCTGAACGGATTACTCTCCATTCAGAATGCATGGGGATAAAACTGATCAGTTATTTTCCGGTATTGAGCCCCTAGAATGGAACTCTTTGCCGGAAAAGAATAACACTAGTGTGAAAGTACTCTAATCTGTGTGTTGCATGACTGTATCACACAAGATAGGATGGGATACACAGCTCAGCAAACGGTTTTAAACATATTTGAGATATTCTGCAATTTCATCTGTGAACCAGGTTGTCAGTCCTTCCCCTTTAGGAGTGAATCAAGTAATGAAACCATCCAAGGGCAGCAATGCTTTTCTGGGTCCTGACACCTTGTTACTGTCTGCTTCAGCTAAGGGGCACCAAGCAGGTCTGTGCTTATATTACCCAACCAAAACTCCCATTGCTCTTTTTTTATCCTTCCAAAGCAGCAGAGCATTCTGGTGTCTGTCAGGCGGTGCACTGGTTAATTAAAGAGGTAAATATGTTTGTGAAATGAACCGCTGCTGCTGCTGCTGCTACACAGCTGTGATATGAACTGCTGCTGCTACACAGCTGTGATATGAGCTGCTACTGCTGCACAGCTGTGATATGAACTGCTACTGCTGCTGCTGCTACACAGCTGTGATATGAACTGCTGCTGCACAGCTGTGATATGAACTGCTACTGCTGCTGCTACACAGCTGTGATATGAGCTGCTACTGCTGCTGCTACACAGCTGTGATATGAACTGCTACTGCTGCTGCTACACAGCTGTGATATGAACTGCTACTGCCGCTGCTACACAGCTGTGATATGAACTGCTACTGCTGCTGCTACACAGCTGTGATATGAACTGCTACTGCCGCTGCTACACAGCTGTGATATGAACTGCTACTGCTGCTGCTACCCAGCTGTGATATGAACTGCTACTGCTGCTGCTACACAGCTGTGATATGAACTGCTACTGCTGCTGCTACACAGCTGTGATATGAACTGCTACTGCTGCTGCTACCCAGCTGTGATATGAACTGCTACTGCTGCTGCTACCCAGCTGTGATATGAACTGCTACTGCTGCTGCTACCCAGCTGTGATATGAACTGCTGCTGCTGCTGCTACACAGCTGTGATATGAACTGCTGCTGCTACACAGCTGTGATATGAGCTGCTACTGCTGCACAGCTGTGATATGAACTGCTACTGCTGCTGCTGCTACACAGCTGTGATATGAACTGCTGCTGCACAGCTGTGATATGAACTGCTACTGCTGCTGCTACACAGCTGTGATATGAGCTGCTACTGCTGCTGCTACACAGCTGTGATATGAACTGCTACTGCTGCTGCTACACAGCTGTGATATGAACTGCTACTGCCGCTGCTACACAGCTGTGATATGAACTGCTACTGCTGCTGCTACACAGCTGTGATATGAACTGCTACTGCTGCTGCTACCCAGCTGTGATATGAACTGCTACTGCTGCTGCTACACAGCTGTGATATGAACTGCTACTGCTGCTGCTACCCAGCTGTGATATGAACTGCTACTGCTGCTGCTACCCAGCTGTGATATGAACTGCTACTGCTGCTGCTACACAGCTGTGATATGAACTGCTACTGCTGCTGCTACCCAGCTGTGATATGAACTGCTACTGCTGCTGCTACCCAGCTGTGATATGAACTGCTACTGCTGCTGCTACACAGCTGTGATATGAACGGCTACTGCTGCTGCTACACAGCTGTAAAATGACTGCTGCTACACAGCTATGATATGAACTACTGCTGCTACACAGCTGTGATATGAACTGCTACTGCTGCTGCTACACAGCTGTAAAATGACTGCTGCTACACAGCTGTGATATGAACTGCTGCGGCTACACAGTTGTGATATGAACTGCTGCTGCAACACGGCTGTAAAATTACTCCACCTCCACTACCACTACACAGCCATTAAATGAACCGCGACTGCTGCACAGCTGTGAAGTGAACCGCTGCTGCTACTGATGGATGCCCAGATATCTTCTTGAATGGGATAAGGAAGGAAGTATGTATGGCCATAGGGTGTGTATAGTCATGCAGAACAGCACCTTACGCAATTTCTAATTACTGTTCAGTGATAATAGTTAAAGGGATAGGGATTGATGGTACTCTTTGCGGTGGAAGTAGAATACAGGTCTCTTTAAGAGAAGATGAAGAAATATTACTTTTCAAAGGTAATATTTGTTGGTCTTATTTTAAATAGACTGCAATTTGGTTTCCTTGCTCATATAACAACAACATATTCCACAGCAGCTTACAGGCATTGTCATCTCCTACAGTCAATTGTCCTTGGATTGTGGGAGGAACCCCAGGGAGAAGACATACAGTCGCCAATCTCATGTCCCTCTTGGTCAGGTTTGACCCACTACACGAAGGACACAACCACTACAAGACACAAGTGTTAACCCCTGAGCCATCATTCTGCCCAAGACTGTCAAGCATTTTAGAAAACACTAAGGCCCCTTTCACACGGGCGAGTACTCCGCGCGGATGCGATGCGTGAGTTGAACGCATTGCACCCGCACTGAATACCGACCCATTCATTTCTATGGGGCTGTTCACATGAGCGGTGATTTTCACGCATCACTGCGTTGCGTGAAAATCGCAGCATGTTCTATATTCTGCGTTTTTCATGTAACGCAGGCCCCATAGAAATGAATAGATTTTCACGCACAGTTGCTAGGAGACGATCGGGATGGAGACCCGATCAATATTATTTCCCCTTATAACATGGTTATAAGGTAAAATAATAGCATTCTGAATACAGAATGCATAGTAAAATAGCGCTGGAGGGGTTAAAAAAAAATAAAAAAATAATTTGACTCGCCTTAGTCCACTTGCTCGCGTAGCCGGCATCGCCTTCTGTCTTCATCTTAGCTTTGTATAGCAACAAGGACCTTTGGTGATGTCACTCCGGTCATCACATGATCCATCACGTGATCTTTTACTATGGTGATGGATCATGTGATGACTGTGATGTCACCAAAGGTCCTTGTTGCTACACAAAGCTAAGATGAAGACAGAAGGAGATGCCGGCTACGCGAGCAAGTGGACTAAGGTGAGTTAAATAATTTTTTTATTTATTTTTTCTCACGCGAGTGCAAAACGCATGACAATGTTTGTTTTGCACTCGTGCAGAAAAATCGCGGGTGTTCCCGCAACGCACCCGCACATGTTTCCGCAACGGCCGTGTGAAAGAGGCCTTAGGCCTCTTTCACACAAGCAAGTTTTCCGCCCAGGTGCAATGCGTGAGGTGAACGCATTGCACCCGCACTGAATCCGGACCCATTCACTTCGTTGACGCTGTGCAGATGAGCAGTGATTTTTCACGCATCACTTGTGCGTTGCGTGAAAATCGCAGCATGTTCTATATTCAGCATTTTTCACGCAACGCAGGCCCCATAGAAATAAATGGGGATGCGTGAAAATCGCATCCGCAAGCAAGTGCGGATGCGGTGCGATTTTCACGCATGGTTGCTAGGAGATGACCCCATTAAAGTAAATTCACTGTATTATTTTCCCTTCTCACATCACATGGTTATAAGGGAAAATAATAGAATTCTTAATACAGAATGCTTACAAAAACGTGGCTTAAGGGGTTAAAAAAATAATAATTATCTCACCTCATCCTCTTCTTCGTGCAGCCGGCATCGTCTTCTTTGTTCTTCTTTCAGGACCTGCAAAAGGACCTTCGCTGACGTAATCGCGCTCACCATGTGGTAAGCGCGGTGACGTCGGTGCAGGTCCTGCTGAATGACTATAGAAGGACCTTGCTTGCGGATGCTTGTGATTTTGACGCAGCCCCATTCATTTCTATGGGGCCTGCGTTGCGTAAAAAACCTTAGATAATAGAGCATGCTGCGATTGTCACGCAACGCACAGGTGATGCGTGAAAAACATTGCTCATGTTCATAGCCCCATTGAAATGAATGGGTCCGGATTCAGTGCGGGTGCAATGCGTTCACCTCACGCATCGCACCCGTGCGGTATACTCGCCCGTGTGAAAGGGGCCTAAGAAGTGATGGAGCATTTTTCAAGCTGCTAGGAGTTTCCTGAGACTGAGACTGGAGAAAATGGTGGGCACGGCAGATCGTTACAATAGCTTTATATGCAGATAGTGCTCCAATATATTTGCGATTGCGAAAATCGGCAATTAATGATGCGCATATTTTTGCGCAATACGTGCAAATTCACATTTTATCAGGTCTGAGTAGATATTACTGATTGGTGCACTAAGTATTGTTGTGACATCACAGCACTATGTCTGTAGCATGTATGTATGGACAGCAGAGAAACAGTAATTCCTATCACACTACCTAACACCTTGCACTGGGACCTATCAGCTACACTATATCCCTATCTAACCACTAACTATCTGTATTATATATAGGAGCTAACTAACTATCTAATGTGATTGGATAAGGAATAGGATCCAGATGAAAGCACAGAGCACAGCAATGTCACTGCTCTCTCTCTCTCTCTCTCTCTCTCTCTCAGGACTCCATAAAACTATGGAAAATGGCTGCTGGGGAGGTTCTTATATAGTAAGGGGTAGGCAATATTCAAGAATACGAATATATAGGACTACATTCTTAATATTCGCGAATTATCAAAGTGGCGATATTCGCGACTCAAATATTTGTGCCCAACACTACTATTGAAGTGAAAGGAGGATTCTGGGAGTTGTAGTTTCTGAACAGCTGGAGGTTGCTGATCTCTGACATAAAGGCTCTCCCCCCATTGCCCTCGCATTGCCCTCGCATTGCCCTCCCATTGCCCTCCCATTGCCGGTAGATGTCATTGCTCACCTCCTCGGACTTACTAGTACTGAGCTGAGTGGTGGCTCAGCGGTCAGCACAGGTGTCTTTCAGTTGTGAGGCTCCCTGGTTCAAATCCACCCAATGCTGTTATCTGATGGAGGTTCTGTGTTCTCCTGAAAGATGCAGATTGGTGGTAAGAGATGAAGGAAAGGATTCTTTGTGCGATTACAAGTATAATTAATTGTGGTCTCCCTGGGGTGGGGGAGACCAGTATATATTTTTTAAAAACCTAAGTCCAAAAGTTACTTTTTTTTTAATCCTAACATATTTATTATCCTCTCACAACCAACCTTGAGACATATTCCCTTTCTTCATCTCACACATATTCCCACTTCTCCATTTCACACTAAATTACTTGACACATTACCACCATTTCTCACCAAATTACTACCACTCACCCTTTCTCCATCTCACTACACACATTACCACCACTTCATCTCACACACCCTTTCTCTATCTCACTACACACATTACCACCTCTTCTCCATCTCACACATACAGTACTACCACTCACACCAATTACCAGACAGCACACACTCTCCATACAGCTCTCACCCATGGTCAGATTTGAACCAAGGACCTCACTGCTCTAACACACCAGCACCAACCACTGGAGCCACCACACTGCCCAACACATGAGACCACTCGGAGGTGAGCAATGACATGGTCCAGCAATGGGAGGAGGTTGAAATGCAAATTAAGAAGTGTAAGAAGAAACCCAATGAGAACACACAATCTTCAGGCAAGTGTTGGGATTTGAACCAAGTATCACAGTACTAGTAATACACCAAATCACCAAACCACCATGTTGACAACACTATGTAGAGATAAAAATGTCATTACAAAAACAATGGTGCCTCCTCTCGTTGCAGGTCCATGCCAACACTCACCTCAGCATGCTTGCTAGTGTTAAGCTGAACGGTGGCTCAGTAGTTAGCACTGGTGTTTTTGAGGAATGTTGCCCTGGGTTTGAATCCAGCCAATTGTTTTATCTACCTAGAGGTTTGTGTATGGCGGTCTCCCTAAGTAGAGACCAATAAACACTTCTTCAAAATTTATCTCCAAACACATTTTCATTGCAAACAAAATTACTGTAAAACCATTGTTACTACTAACAGTCAACAGATATCATCCTTGATCAGATTTGAACCAAGGAACTCACTGTTGTTAGATATCCACCCTAACCACTGGAGCCACCACAAACCCCAACACAAAACCCCCCCCTATGAGCTGAGCAATGACATGATCCAGCAATGGGAGGAGGTCCTGATTTTTGAAAATTTCCATCACCCCATAGTTTTTTCTAAAATATCTTTGCGCCTTGCACAGCATGGTGGGTCAGTGAATGGCACTGAGGTTGTGGTTCCTTGGTTCCAATCCACTTTAATTATGCTCTTTTATTAGCCATAGTCACTACTCAGTCAAATGTAAGAAGAAGCCCAGGGAGAACATACAATCTCCAAGAAAGTGTTGTTCTTGATCAGTATTGAACCAAGGACCCCAGTACTAGCAGATATCAGTCTCATGCGAATTCACACCCAAGATACCAACGCTAGCTACTGACCCACCACCATAGCTAGCACTATGAGGAGAGTGATGACATGGCCGAGGAAGGGCAGGAGTCTCCGATGTGTTTTTAGTATGACATCTCCATTACCTCATAGTGCTTTCAAGCATTGGACAGCATGGTGGTTAGCACTGACATCTCACAGCAGTGGGGTCTTTGGTCCAAGGGTGACCCCTGTATAGAGATTGTATGTTCTCCCTGGGTTTCCTCACACATTTCGAGGACTCTTGATTGTAAGTGACAATGATACCTGTAAGGAGCTGTGTGTAATATGTTCCTGCTATGTCAGTAAAATAACCTCAGGTCTCCCTGGCAGAGGCTGATGTACATTATGTAAAGTAATTTATTTTTCTGTTCTTCTGATGGATCAGAAAAATAACTAAAGAAAAAAAACTGATCCTACAAAAAACACAACGACCCTGAGCATCCATTCTGCACATTTAGCATCCGTTTCAGCCATTTCCTTCAGAGATATGTTATTTTAGACAGGGAAAAAGTCCTACAAGCTACATAAAAAATTAAAGTAACGAAAAAGGGGACATGATTTTTGAAAAATGTAAGGTAAGTGCAGCACAAAATACCGCCCAAGCAAAACTAAATAATACAGTGCAACACAAAATACTACCTCCCTAACCACAGGATTCATCTCTGCTACCGTCCTGAGGACGGTAATACAGTTGAGTTCAGGAGGGCACTTGTGGCCTTTGGCCAGGTCCATCAGATCATTATGGACCAGTCAGGCAGCTGTGAGGAAGTCTCGGGTGACCCCCTGGGCATCGGCCCACTGGGAAATTTCCCTGTAGGGTCTAGGCCAGTTGTATTCTCCGGTCCTACAGTCATCCTCTCCCGGGCCTGAAATGGTTGTTGACATGGAGCTTCTTTGATTGGTTTGGATTCTTTGAGGAAAAGTCATGTGCCCCCCCTCATCATCCTCTGCCATCATCCTTGAGATAGGGGACAGTGTGGTTGTCAACACCTCTGGACTGAAGTTCTGCAACTTTCAGCTTGACTTGCTTCAATTCCTCTGCTTGCTGTCAGGGAATGAAGGCACTCTTCTCTCCAGAGGATGAGCCTCTGATAGTCCACTTGTATTAAACACAAACTTTTTTGACTTGTTTGTTACAATGTATCAGTCCAGAAAGCTATATCGGTTTGGAAGCCGCAGAGGATACATTGTACCCAACCTTGTTCTGGCTTCTTTCCTGTCAAGCACAGCAAGCAGAGGTCTTGAGAATGGTCTGCAAGGATTGATTTTTAGTTCAAGGGTTGTACTGCGTGCTGTATCTGTGACTGTCTGCTCCTCCTGGCAGGACCATTCATCTGCTGTATGAGTGGAGGTCCTCGTCATTGCTCCTTGTGCCCACTGACAATGAACAAGAGATGGTACCCAGGGTATCATACCCCATAAATGAGTAGGGGGCTTCTTACAGGGGTCACTGACATCAGCTTTGCTGCTGACTAATCCGGGTCCTTAGGACGGGACCACAGAAATGTCGCCCGATCCTGGCACTCAAGGTGGAAGTCCTGGTTAGAAAACATCTCTTGGGTGTAGAAACTTTACTGAAGTGCCTAGATGTGATCCCCGGGGATGGGCTCTTGAGGAACTCCCACATGAATGTGAAGATGATTGGACAGACAGTACTGCAAAATGATGCCGACTAAGACCCCAGCTGTGTTATATCACATGTCTCTTCTCAAGACGGAGGGGTGAACGGGTACAGAACCCAGGGTGCCATCTCAACAGCAGCACCCACAGGCAGGGGAGGGCTGGGAAGGGGGGTAGGGAGGCAATTGCCCCCCAGGCTGCCCTAAAGCATGTTAAAAATGGCCACTGGGCTGTTTTTAACAAAACATTTTTTATATTTTTTTATTCCTAAGGGCCGCACCGCTGATCACCACAGGTGGGGGGCAGTAGGAGATGAGCGCTTCCAATTTAGAAGCGCTCATCTCCATATTCATCTGTATTGCCGTCCTCAGGACACCGATACAGATGGCTGTGCTGCGGCAGGGGAGAGGGAGGCGTGTCCCTTCCCTGTTCTTCTGATAGGCCGCAGGCACTAATGCCTGCGGCCTATCAGAGGCTGGCTCAGGCAGAGCAATGACGTCATTATCATCGCGCCGCCTGTGGCGGGCAGCACACAGTGGGGGACACAGGCCGGAAGAGGCTGCATTGCTGCTGATGGAGGTAAGTAATAGTGTGTTTTGTTTTTTTCTTGGCGGGGGAGCTGGCACTATGGGGCATCTGGCATTTCTTACAGCCCCATTTTTTTTGGGGTGGCACTCTGGGGGCATTTATTTCTTGCCCATTTTTTGAGGGGGCACTATGGGGGCATTTCTTACTGGCACATAATGAGGAGGGGGGACCATGGGGGAGAGGAGCACTATGGGGCATATGGGGGTTCTAAAGGGGATTTTTTTTATTGGCACATTATGGGGGGCACTATAGCATCTGGTGGCACTAAGGGGGCATTTTTTACTGGCACATTATGGGGGAGTGGAGCACTATAGGAGCATCTGCTCGGGGCACTAAGAAGGGGCATTTTTTTACTGGCATATTATAGGGGACACTATGGGGAAGGGGGAGAGGAGCACTATGAGGGCATTTACTGGGGCACTATATAGGGGTATTTTATACTGGCATACATTATGGGGACATTAGCTCAACTGCGGGCACTAAGCGGGTACTGTCATATTGTAGGGAGAATTATTAGTACTAGGGGGTATTATGCAGAGCTTTACTACTACTCGGGTGCTATGAGGAACATGATTACTAGTATGGGCACTATAGGGGTATTATTACTACTAAGTGTGCTCTGGCAGATAATTATTTCTATTGGTGGGATTTTGGGGAGCACTGTTACTTTGGGGGGCACCCTGGCATAGTATCAGCTTAGCACAATTATTTTTTGGGGACATTATCTTTATACTATTAGTGTCTGGGCGCAGTTATTTTTTAGAGCACTGTGTGCCAATAATTGTTGAAGGGGCACTATCTGTGTGGTAGTAGTATTTCCCGGGGGACTGTTTCTGCAGTATAGTATTGGGGGCACAGCGGGCACAGTATTGGGGGCACTATCTGTGTGGTAGCAGTATTTCCAGGGGGACTGTTTCTGCAGTATAGTATTAGGGGCACAGCGGGCACAGTATTGGGGCACTATCTGTGTGGTAGTAGTATTTCCAGGGGGACTGTTTCTGCAGTATAGTATTGGGGCACAGCGGGCACAGTATTGGGGGCACTATCTGTGTGGTAGTAGTATTTCCAGGGGGACTGTTTCTGCAGTATAGTATTGGGGAGCACAGCGGGCACAGTATTGGGGGCACTATCTGTGTGGTAGCAGTATTTCCAGGGGGACTGTTTCTGCAGTATAGTATTAGGGACACAGTATTGGGGCACTATCTGTGTGGTAGCAGTATTTCCAGGGGGACTGTTTCTACAGTATAGTATTGGGGGCACAGCGGGCACTATCTGTGTGGTAGTAGTATTTCCAGGGGGACTGTTTCTGCAGTATAGTATTGGGGACACAGCGGGCACAGTATTGGGGCACTATCTGTGTGGTAGTAGTATTTCCAGGGGGACTGTTTCTGCAGTATAGTATTGGGGGCACAGTGGGCACAGTATTGGGGGTGGCAGGAAAGGGTGTTCAGAAGATGTGAAGATGATGCAAATGTGGGAAACTAATGTCTGTTTGTCAATCTCTGCAGAGACGGGAGATGGCTGACAAATCATCATGGCGGTCTGGTCTGAATGGAGAAGATGAGGAAAGAAAACGTCTACAACAAAGGTGACATCACTGGATGTAAGAGGTAGGTGGCGCTATGTAGGAGAGGAGAGGCTCCGGCTCCCCCCCTGCCATTTGCAGAAGGAGGATTCAGAGCTGGGTGAGGACGGCCAAAGGGGGCAGCAGGCCACGGGCGGTGGCAGATGGTGGGGGGAACCACAGGCCTTGAGCAGGATCTGGGGAGGGAGGAGAGCGGAGGAGCTTCCTGGCTGTAGCCTGCAGTTTATTGTATGATGTGAAGCAGGCAGTGCAGCCAGGACAGACCTCCCCTCTCTCCGTATGATGTGTAGAGACAGACCGCAACTATAGAATGTCAGCTGTACAGTGTGTGTTGGGAGTGGCCTGTTATATGTAGGAGGGGCTTTTAATAATGGACAGGGCTAATATGGGCCACTTGACTGGATTTGTCCCCAGAACTAAGGCTGCCAGCCCTCCCCTGCCCACAGGGGTTGTCACCCAGCTTTTCTTCTGTACTGGTACATCTCTATCGCTGCATAACCAGGCCCTTTTACCATTCAGGACTCTAGAAAAGCTGGGTGACCGCTCAATAGCAGCTCCCATAGGTGACTTCACATGGCTTTCCTAAAGCCCTGAGCAACAGATCTGCCTGGTGATGATTTGTCATTCTCCATGTGAAAGTTAAAACTGGAATGTGTTGTACAGGATAGGAAAACACACAGATGCTTTCTTCCAGGAATAGCGCCACGCCTGATCATGGTCATATGTGGTATTGCGGCTTTATTGAAGTGGATGGGACTGAGCGTTACTACCCCACACAATTTGTGGACAGGGGTGGTGAGCTGAACTGTGTGCGAGGCGGCAGCGTGACAGAGAAATAAGAAGCACTTCTCTCTCCTTGTTGTACCGATCAACACCGTTGATATGTGATTATGACATATCCAAAGTTTACTGGAAAGCTTAGTGACCCTTTAACACATTTATTTTTGGTACCACTAGGGTACATGGCTTTTATAATGCACCGGTATACCTAGTAGGTCACTGTATTGGCTGGCTGTGGCACAGCCTAGTAGGCATACAGTCATGATAGGCTTGGGGCAGGTTGTTAGGCCCTTGGCATTGCATTGCCACCCATCCTTCTGTGTAACTGCCTAGATGCCACAGTCGTTATTGACTGCGGCATCTAGAGAGTTAAATGTCCAGGATTGGAGTTATCTCCGATCCTGGCCATTACAGTAAGAGGCTGGCTTTGTGCTGAGTCTATGGAGTCAATGGCTTTGACTTATCAGGCGAATAAGAAGAGGGGACTGAATGAAACTGATCCATTGAACATTTTGGGGAAGACCCTTTCCCGTTCCAGTATAATATGTTCCTGGGTACAAAGTGATCTCCATAAAGACAGAGTGAGGAGTATATGGAGGAACTTGTGTGTTTTGCACCCTTCTCTGACACACTAGACAGAAAAAGGAGTCACGAGCAAGACATTTCTCTGAGAAACTAGGAAAAATGGACGACACTCTGTTACAGAAGGTTCTACAGATTTAGGAGAAGACAAAATACGGCACTCTGTTACAGAAGGTTCTACAGATTTAGGTGGAAGACAAAATACGGCACTCTGTTACAGAAGGTTCTACAGATTTAGGTGGAAGACAAAATACGGCACTCTGTTACAGAAGGTTTTACAGATTTAGGTGGAAGACAAAATACGGCACTCTGTTACAGAAGGTTTTACAGATTTAGGTGGAAGACAAAATACGGCACTCTGTTACAGAAGGTTTTACAGATTTAGGTGGAAGACAAAATACGGCACTCTGTTACAGATTTAGGTAGAAGACAAAATACGGCACTCTGTTACAGAAGGTTCTACAGATTTAGGTAGAAGACAAAGGAGCCAAATCCCATTCCCCTGCAAGAAGGGGCATAACTGGTATCTTTGTGTTAAGGCGGGCGCAACTCTACTGTAGGCATGAATGGAAATCCCTCAGGCTGCTCAAGTCCTCCTTCCAAATTGGTGAGAGCCAGTTTGATTTGGAGAAAGCCAAAAGGAAGATGGAGGATTCCCAGGTGATGTGAGGATACTAGATCTTGAATGAATTCTAACAATCTAAATATCAGATCCACTTTGACTCTAGGATACAGCAAGGTGGATCAGTGGTTCATGTTTTCCTGTTGATAGCCAAGAGATGCCTACAACCAAACTATATACAGGCGCTAAACCGCCTAAGAGACAGGGTAACCCAAGAAATGTCGAAAGAAAACAGATGAAGACACGGTGTGTTTTTTTAAGATAAAATTTTTTATAATAAAAGAATAAAAGGACAGCAAAAAACTACAACACATTTTCCTACATATCTATAAGAAACTGTATACTCCGTATAATATAATACGCTAAAATAGCGAGGTTTGGCATTGAGGCCACTAAAGAGGAGGATCGAGCACCCACAAGCGAGGAGGATTGGGCGCCATTATAACTATCTGAACCAGGAGGGTTCCAACAAGCGGTAAGTGTAACAAAGTAGCCACATGTAATTACCGGAGTCAATATAGTTTATTAAAGGACTCAATATACCTCATTAGAGAGACTAATAAGATATAATGATCTCTGTATTACAGTGTGATATATACCACTCTGTGAATATTGTAATCCATTATTATTAGAGTACTCCAAACTCATATTTTATTTAATTATATGCGTGAGCTCCACATTTTTTATGTACATTAATGCTGGAAGAGATTAATGAAAATATTATATATGAAATAATAGGATTTTAACTTTTTATAAATGTGATAGCGGTTTATATAATAATAAAAAGTATATGTATGCAAAAATACTTTATTATATATATTGTAGCTGTAGCTCTGCCATGTTTGCTGCCACCTACTGGTGAACCATAAACAGTTGCATAGAAATTGAAATGCACAATGTGGAGGACCTGCAATAAATACATATGATGACATGACATTAACTATTAAAGCCATCAATTTTAAGACATGGGAATGGAAGGGCACTGGATCTGGATCATAATATTTTGCCCATATATCTGCCCTCCTGTGAGGTTCTTCCATCTAATTGTTCTAAATTTATGAAAACCCACAAGCTTTTGGTGAAAACCGTTAAATCATATAATTTCCCATACAACTTGATGACCCCATCATCAAGAAACCTAGCTTATCAACACACAAAAAATTCATTATTACCCGTATAGTCCTGAAGGGCAGTTAATAAATATTTTATATCAATAAGTTATTAATTTAAATAAATTTGAAAAATAGATTTATACATATAAAAATATGTAAACAACATTTGATGAATTTGGCACATCGCAGGGAAGATCGTTCAACTTTGGGTGGACAAAGATAAATATAGGTTGACCATGAGATGAACATGTGTCTCAGATACAACAGCACCAATGGATGTTGTGCTAAGGAGAATCCCATGTACAGCTGGCATTAGAAAGGGGTCACTTACTTTAGAGACTATGTTAATGCTTTAAACTTTACAACTAGAAAGGCTATCAGATATAGGACCTATAACCAAAAACTTGAGTAAGTCTGAGCTAAAGTTCATCTAAGATTGTCCCACCAGAACCATCAGCCACTTTCTTGACATGACAATGATGATGAATGTCTCCATTCTCATTGTCATGGCCGATTAGTCAACTGTAGGATCATTCATACAACAGGCAAGACAAAATTGGTTATCCTGACTCCCTGGTCTTTCAGCACAATGGCAAATGAGCAAAGTCCAGCGGTCATGTGCCATATACAGTACATGTAGTTTTGCATTTAATGGTCCAAATTTTCGCATTTTCAAACAACAAACAGTATGTTTGGGTATCTTACGATTTGAGTGACATCCTTAGGCGCCCATTCATGAGACAAATGTTGGCCGGAACTCCTGACTTTGGCTATTTTAGCTGACCATTATTTGAAAAACTAGCCTGATGGCCAACAGCAGACTTCTGTCTACCAAAAACGTGTTTGGCCAGGTTGGAAATTTTCATCTGAAACTGGCCTGTCTCTTTTGTTGACCAGTTTAGTGTCTTCTGTTGCTAGTGGGATGTTTCATATGAACTGTCTCATGGTGGACTCATTGGCCACAGTTAGTGGTGGGCAAATTGAAGCATCTAAAGTAGAATTTTATTTGAAGTTTAGGCAAAATTTGATTTGCCACGAGGCCGAATTTTCTTGAGCTTCGTGGTAATGAATAATTTTTTCCTAAAATGGTGGCTAGAGTTGTCTTAGAAAAAAGACAATACTCACCTCATCCACTTGCTCCTTGAGTAGAAAAGACCTGCCAAAGGACATTAACTGAGCGTGATGACGTCCCCAAGCTCTCCCAAGATGATCACATGGTGACATAATTGCGCTCAGTGCAGGTCCTACGGCAGGTCTTCTCCACTCAGGAGAGGAGCATACTGCCTCTGCGCGAGCAAGTGGATGAGGGGAGTGATTTTTTTTATTTTTATTTTTTTAACTCAAAAGGCCATATTGCCCGAGTTTATTACTGTTTTAACGGCCAATAAACGGGTGCACTTCTCTGTAAGTGGCCATTAAAAATTGGTCCCATTGGTCTATAGGCTGAATAGGGTTTTAAAATAGCGATTCATGATAAATTAATTTGTAATTAATCAAATTTCTTGTCAAACTTCACTCATCTCTAGCCACAATGTTTAAATCTTGGCTAAAATGACTGATAAAACATGAACACACAGAATGTAAGGCACCATAGATAAGAGTTGCCAGCTCAGACCATGGTACGAAGCATGACACAGAAGATGGCACCATTGCTTTTGCCAATTATGGCTTCAAGTTAAAATTTGATCAATGCTTCATCCACTAATCAAGAAGAAACATCCTTTCATGAAATGGTTTCTCCTAAAAAATACTATTATACAGAAACTTCAATGAAAGGTAATAAATAGGCAACTTTATACTCAAGTATCATATCCAAGGAGGAAGAAGAAATGGTCAGTGATGCAAGTGATGGTCAGCTCAGACCACGGTATGAGGATGGCACCATTGCCTTTCCCAAGTATGGCTCCAAGTTGAAATTTGATCAAGGCTTCATCCACTAATCAAGGGGAAACATTATTTGATGAAATGGTGCAAACTAAAAAACTTTCATTGTATAAATCTTGAAAAATATGTTCCTCGTGGAAAATCTTAGTGCTCTCCATCACAAACGTCACTGTTTAATGGTCCAATCAGTGGCCTAGGCAGCAAAAACATTACCCATAGCCTAAAAAGCCTAATAAAGAGAGGAAGACACAATGATCTTCTCTGTTCCAGTTGATTCTACTTCAATATACGGAGCTGTAAAATAGACAAAGAGAAGCAATTACTTATGTACAAAACAATAATATCCAGAGATGGGTGCTAAAGGTCCATGGAGTATTGTCTCCACATCACTGTAGTAATCTAACAACTGAGCAGAACAAATAGCAAACTGTCTCCCTGGTCAAACATAATGGGATAAAATGACCTCCCCCCATGTCTGCTGCTTGGGCTGGTGTGATGTCATAGCTGTCTCTTCCAGCTGCTCCCCCTTCTCCCCATTGACTATTTAGTGTATTATTTCCTTAAGGAGATATTAGAAAGTCACAGACATAGTCAAGTCTGAATCTGAGCGGAGATGCCAATGGGCACCCAGAACGTCAACCACCCGGCACGAAGTAAAGTGCCCAACTCGCTTTGGGGATGGTAGGTAGAAAGCTCAGCTGGTTTCTATGACTTTGGGTTATGTGTGCTTAAACATATGAGGCCTTGAAATTGACAATGCCTCCAGTTAATTAGTCTGAGATCTTAACCTCCACCCACCGTCAGACCAACCAAGTACTACATTCATTGGTGAATTTTAACCTATTCATCTAGGGAATTAACAGGAGTCAAGATCTGTAGCTTCCAGGACGAAGCCCATAAATAATTATTTGATATACCGATGGCTATTTAGGCCTATCAGGGTATCTACCAACTATTGTCTAATATACAGTCGGGATGTAGTAGATTATTACTTGTGGTCGTCGCAGCTTGGTTTGTCTTTGACCTTGGATCACTGTGAAAATTAAAGAAAAAAAAACACTGATGATGAGGCTCCTACAATACACAAGATAGAAAATCAATAGTAAATAGGGACTACAAATTACCTAAAAGGCACTTGTATCCTTCTAGAATAGGCTAGGTCCCTTTGGTTGATGGTCAAGAAGATCTTAGGCTAGTTTCGCACCTGCAGTGTGAATTCTGGAAGGATGGTCCGGAAAACAATGCCGGGAATAGGCCGGACACAAATCACAGCATTGTCTGCTGGAATCCGGCCAGACACAAAATTCTCTGCTGGAACAGCTTCCTGCAATTCACACTGAAGAAACTAGCCTCACCCTCTTTTCTGCAATAAATGAATATTTAAAAAGGTTGGCCTAATCTGGGACCGGCCAATCATATAATGAGAATCGACGGCAGATGTTGGGAGAAAGAAGGATCAGGCTGTTGGATTTCAACATGCACAATTATTTTGCTCCAAGGGAAGTTAAGACACCGACAAACTCTCCTCGCTCTTTTGAGACCACGTTCGAGAACGGGAGGAGTAACCGTCAGCTGAACAACGATAGAGAAAGTTTTTTGTATAATGTTATTATAGAGAAACAACAAAATGAGCCCTAGGTTCGAGCCCTCGGGATGAAAATTCACTTATTATACAAAAGGTCATCCAGACCCAAAAATTCATTTAGGGGTCCGAACAAAAAAAGTTTAATGTATATAAAACTAATTCTTTAATTGTACCTTTAAAATTAAACCTACAGACGACAGATCTTGAACAATTAAAACTATCAGGGACTGGCAATATGTCACTTGTAGTCTTAGAATTGCTGGTAGGACTGAGTGGGTGCTTTATTTATCTGTGCGTTTATGGATATTATTACCGCATTGTGTTATATGGAGCAGCCACACTGTTTATTATAAGTCTGCGCAACACTACTTGGCAGTTTTCTGCTCAATTCACTAGGTGCACACACAATGTGGCTGTCTGTATTACCTTTAAGGTACAATTAAATAATTAGTTATTATAGAGAGTTTCCATATTTATTTTTCTCAGAGGAGCATTGTCTGGCCTGTAAGATTCCTTACACCTACTTGGCAAGGAGAAAATAGTACCCCCCCCATAATCCAGACACTGCTCTATAACTCCAAAATGGCCAACCACCTTCGTATTAGCAGTTATAATAGAAAGAACAGCCATAAAAAGCAATAGTAAATATATTCATTCAACTTACCTCATCTTCTTGGTCTTCGAAGAGAAGAGACAATAAGAGTGACCTTAGAATGACTGAATATTTGTACCAATGACATATATAAGCACAAGTGTCAAAGATAAGTTTCTTACTCAGACTTCCCTTGATGGATATTGATAAATGAAGACTCTTCAGTGTCTAAGAAGAGAGCAGAAGAACAACAGTTTTATCATGTTCATAAAATGTATCGTAGGGATTTGGCTTGTATCCCGATGACCTGACCATCAATGGGAATTCAACCACATGGGAGTGATACCAAGAACTTTCAAAGATCATAATTATGAGAGTCGCCAAGCCTATCTAACTACTGTTTAAATACCCTGTGAGATTCACCACTCAGGAACTCAATAAGTCAGAGCGGAGAACCATGACCAGCTTTTGTTCAGGAGACCTGTCATATAGGAAGGGGTCGCCCAAAACGGCCAACTTCTTTATGCATCCATGGTCTACTGCATCCTTCTTTACATTTCTACTGATCAAAGAAGGACATTTCCTTCAACAACATTCTAGGTCGCTCAGTTGATATGGCCACAAAAAGAGTCTGAAGTCTTCCCTCCAAGATCTTTACAGACCCAGTTGACTATAGCTGTGTAATCACTTGATACTCCATAACTTAGAGGTGAGAATAATCTGTATTACAGGGCTAGGTTATAGGTGATAAAGTTGACTTACGTGCTTCTTGAATGGGAACATTCACGTCGTCTTCATTATTCTGGTCACCTGGAAATAACAACAGATTACTATAATACGTGTAGAAGACTATTAGAAAAGGAGTCTCTTTCTATAAATACGGAAGCTAAGAGAGGTGAGAATAATCTGTATCACAGTGCTAGGTTATAGGTGATAAAGTTGACTTACGTGCTTCTTGAATAGGAACATTCACGTGGTCTTCATTATTCTGGTCACCTGGAAATAACAGATTACTATAATACGTGTAGAAGACTATTCGAAAAGTAGTCCCTTTCTATAAAGACGGAAGCTAAGAGGATCAGTCACCAATCTTGGATTGGCTGCTATCCTTCGTTATGTTGCAAGGCCTGTGAAAAGCTGGGACAATAGGGTAGCAACCTCTAGTAGAAGCTCCACAAAGACAAACTCTCTTTCTCTTGGAGGAGAGCTAATCTGCATATCCTTTTTCCCAGGGAACATTGCATGGCATCTAAGACTCCCTATGTCAGCTGTGACTCTCTCTGCACGGAGAATCAGCATCCTCAAGGCCTGATGCCTAATGCAAAGCCAGCAGATTCTTCTCCTGAGGGTAAGGCCACTGGTTGCCATGAACTGCAGACACATTAAACTGTAGTATTAAACTTCTGGAGGGCAGGGACTGGTTACCAAAGTACTTAATGCCAAGGACTGGGGCATTCAATTAAGGAAAAGTAAGAGGCCTCTTGCTCTACATGCCAAGAGAACATATATAAAGAGTAGACTGTATCTTACATAGTTCCAAAAGTTCAAAAAGACACAGGTCTATCAGTTCCAGTGATGGTCACTTCGCAGTGTTCGCCAGCGTACACATGCGGGCTGCCATCTTGACTCACCCGTCCGGCGATGCACAGGTAAGCCCTTACCTGTGTCGGGAGCCAGTCTGAAATCAAATGCGGTCACTGGGAGCAGGCAGTTCCGAGAACAGCCCGATGAAGGCCCCCGGCAGCTGTTTTCAAAACTGCCTTCTCCCGGTGACCACATTTAATTTCAGACCGGCTCCCGGTACAGGCAAGGGTTTACCTATGCATCGCCGGATGGGTGAGTCAAGATGGCAGCCCGCATGTTTTCGCTTGGGAACACTGCAAACTGACCATCACTGATAAGTTCTAACCTCTACTACTGTGTTAATCCAGAGGATGGCAAAAGACCTCCCTAGGTTGGATACCAGTTGCCCCATATTTCAAAAATGTCAAATTATCCAGCATCCCTTGCTTTTGCAGTGTATACCGTGGTGATGCCAAACCATAAATTGCACAGTAATATGCAGTCCGTGGTATTGTGCTAAAGGGGCTCAGAAGATCTAACAGCAGAACTGTGAATACAGCTCAAGTAAAATACAAGATTCTAAGAAGGATCAGGCATGTTGGAACTCAATTTGCCTGACCTATTAATTTATGGAAGAAATAAGCTGCCACCAGCGTTGACTTTGTCTCCTCTCCCTGTGTATAGGGGATGGTCAGTAGGAAATCAGTAAATCGCTATCTATAGTGATGGACTGACTAAGGACTAAGCAACTTATATTCAATATGTAATTATGTCATCTGTAAGAAGATATTAGGTTATTTTTATCCAGAGATAGAGATACCTTGTCCACTTGGGTATGATGACCTCTTCCAACACTTCCACAACACCACCACAGATAATATCAACACAGTTATGAAGAAGACTATGATTATCCATCTATGTTTCCTTTCTGTAATTAGTAAAACCAGACGTTAGAAGAATTACTAAAAATCTTACATACAGTTGCAAGAAAAAGTATGTGAACCCTTTGGAATGATATGGATTTCTGCACAAATTGGTCATAAAATGTGATCTGATCTTCATCTAAGTCACAACAATTACAGTCTGCTTAAACTAAAAATGCACAAAGAATAAAATGTTACCATGTTTTTATTGAACACACCATGTAAACGTTCACAGTGCAGGTGGAAAAAGTATGTGAACCCTTGGATTTAATAACTGGTTGAACCTCCTTTGGCAGCAATAACTTCCACCAGACGTTTCCTGTAGTTGCAGATCAGACGTGCACAACGGTCAGGAGTAATTCTTGACCATTCCTCTTTCCAGAACTGTTTCAGTTCAGCAATATTCTTGGGATGTCTGGTGTGAATCGCTTTCTTGAGGTCATGCCACAGCATCTCAATCGGGTTGAGGTCAGGACTCTGACTGGGCCACTCCACTTTTTTTGGACAGCAGTGGCTTCCTCTGTGGTATCCTCCCATGAAATCCATTGTTGCTTAGTGTTTTATGTATCGTAGATTCGCTAACAGAGATGTTAGTATATGCCAGAGACTTTTGTAAGTCTTTAGCTGACACTCTAGGATTCTTCTTCACCTCATTGAGCAGTCTGCGCTGTGCTCTTGCAGTCATCTTTACAGGACGGCCACTCCTAGGGAGAGTAGCAGCAGCGCTGAACTTTCTCCATTTATAGACAATTTGTCTTACCGTGGACTGATGAACAGCAAGGCTTTTGGAGATACTTTTATAACCCTTTCCAGCTTTATGAAAGTCAACAATTCTTAATCGTAGGTCTTCTGAGAGCTCTTTTGTGCGAGGCATCATTCACACCAGGCAATGCTTCTTGTGAAAAGCAAACCCAGAACTGGTGTGTGTTTTATAGGACAGGGAAGCTGTAACCAACATACCCAATCTCATCTCATTGATTGGACTCCAGTTGGCTGACACCTCACTCCAATTAGCTCTTGGAGATGTCATTAGTCTAGGGGTTCACATACTTTTTCCACCTGCACTGTGAATGTTTACATGGTGTGTTCAATAAAAACATGGTAACATTTAATTCTTTGTGTGTTATTAGTTTAAGCAGACTGTGATTGTCTATTGTTGTGACTTAGATGAAGATCAGATCACATTTTATGACCAATATGTGCAGAAATCCATATCATTCCAAAGGGTTCACATACTGTTTCTTGCAACTTGAGCGCGAATATTCGAATCGCTAATTTTTGTCGTGAATATCGGCACTTCGAGAATTCGCAAATATTTAGAATATAGTGCTATATATATACGTATTCATGAATATTCTAATTGCGGATTTATCGTAAATATCGGCACTTAGCAACATCCCTAGCAACCAATAAGAAAGTTGCCTATAGGACTAGGAGTAGTGTTGATCGGGAATTTTCCGATTGCCGATTTTTGGAGATCACAAATTCTCGAATTTGCAAATATATGACGAATATTCGCCCAAATATTCCCGAAATATTGCGAATTCGAATATTGCCCTTGCCACTCATCACTGATCTTACACTCTGTGTCAGAATAGATTATCAATATCCCCAATGTATTAATGGACACAACTGTACCCTTTAAATACCACCTCAGAACAAGGATACCCAGTTAGCTATACGTATGGAAACATCAAATTTTCCAGTTTTGGCCTTCAAAAGACATGGAGAGTAATTGTTAAGGGAGAATAATCTATATTTGTACAATATATCATCGATGATCATGATGACTTACGTGTAATTGGATCCGAAGGAGATGGCGTTGGAAATGAAGACTTATCTTGGTCACCTAGAAATAATTAAAGATTACAGAGGAACATCTCCAAAAGACCAACCCACATCCAGACCAGTTTTTGGTTTCATCATATTTTAGGCTATGTTCACATCATGTTCTTTTGTCTCTTTTTACACTTTGTCTGCAGTGGACGTTTACCATAGCCCCTGATGCAGATGTTAAAAGTATCTATAGGCCCTCATTACGCTGTGAATAATGGCCCCATTATGGCAAGTGGTTTTTTAGTCTCCTTCAGCAGTGTCCATCAGGACGACCCTTTTTGCACTACAGTAGATATTTAAAAAAAATAAAATTGTTTTCGCATAGGTGATGGAGGCATCCATTAACGGCACATGCCCAAGGCTTCCATAGAGAAATCCTCCTAATGGAAACTTTGCAGACACATTGTGACTAGAACCTAAAACTGTATATAACGTTGGGAACAGCTGTTTGGCCTTCAAGAGATGGAATTGTGTAGTCCACCATACTATCCCATATCTACTCATTCGTGGTAATCTGACGTATACCGGGCAGAAGAACAGTCTATTCAATGCAGCCTGACTACTGGAGTCCTATGGACACGTTTAAAGTGTAAGTTGGGAGATGCTCTAAATGCCAACCAAAAACATGATGTGAACAAACCCTTGTTTATACTGCCCATTTTCTTTCAGAAGATCACACCTAGAGTGCAATTTTGGTATGTATCAAATACTTTAAGACAGTAGACCCTTTGTGTAAAGACGAAGCAACAGGGATCATTCTCTTATCTATAGAGGCCTCCAGTTTACTGAACAGGTCATGGCGAGGAAACATCAGCCCCAGACTTTGTCTGGTGCCAGAAGCTATAGCCAGCAGTACCCTGTTGCCCACATTCGATTACCCTATGGTATTTAGTTGGTGCATATGTGCCTGCAAATACATTTAGTTTTGCTCATTTTCATGCTACTGTACTACCAATCACAGAGCCCCCAATACTCAGCCAAAACATCCGTAGTGTCCCCAATACTCAGCCAAGACATCCATAGGGCCCCCAATACTCAGCCAAGACATGCATAGGGCCCCCAATACACTACCAGTACATCCATAGGGTCCACAATACACTACCAAAACAACCATAGGGCCCCTAATACACTACCAAGACATACATAAGGTTCCCAATACACTACCAAGCCATCTATAGGGTCCCCAATACACTACTAAGACATCCATAGGGTCCACAATACACTACCAAGAAATCCACAGGGGTCCCCAATAGACTACCAAGACATCCATAGGGTCCCTAATACACTACCAAGACAACCATAGGGTCCCCAATACTCAGCCAAGACAACCATAGGGCCCCCAATACTCAGCCAAGACATCCATAGGGCCCCCAATACTCAGCCAAGACATCCATAGGGCCCCCAATACTCAGCCAAGACATGCATAGGGCCCCCAATACACTACCAGTACATCCATAGGGTCCACAATACACTACCAAGACAAGTATAGGGTCCACAATACACTACCAAGAAATCCACAGGGGTCCCCAATAGACTACCAAGACATCCATAGGGTCCCTAATACACTACCAAGACAACCATAGGGTCCCCAATACACTACCATGCAATAAGAATTGAACAGGGCCGTCTGGTGGTTGTGGCAGGGAGCACTGGTGGGGTCTAGGACAGTCTTATACACAATATATCGGACTGTAGCCAGTATAATGTACCCTATAGTCTTCTCTGTGATCTCTGGAAAGTGTGCTCCATATGGGAAAATAGACCTCTGGTCCAGGGTACTTACATAGAGAAACTAATAGCCAAGAGGCTGAAGAAAACCCGGCTTCCTATGGTAAATCAGAACTTTCATTTGATTGCTCCAATACCTAAACACCAAAAGAAAAAAATAATTTAAAAAACCTGCTGTTTCTCTGGATGACCTTATGTTGAGAGTAGTGTTAATAGAGTCCCAAAGCCTTATAGAAGTAGGGTACCTGGTTTTACAGACCCTTGAGACTCCATTAACAGTACTATCAACATAAGGTCATCTAGAGAAACAGCAGTTTTCTCAAATTCTTTTTTTCCTTTTGGTGTTTAGGTAGTAGAGCAATCAAATGAAAGTTCTGATTTAACATCTGAAGCCGGGTTTTGTTTAGCCTCTTGGCTATTCGTTTTCCATTGATAACCCTCCACATGGAGCTCCCAGCAGCAGATAGAAGCCTGCAGGGCACTTCTGGTGTGACATCACCTGGGCACAAGCCTGACACTTCTCTCATTGTCTTTGCTCAGCAGAGGCTCCTTTCCCGCCATGCTTTCCCTTCGTCAGCAATGGCGCGGGTGGCGGCGCGCACACCACCCTTTTCATAATTAATGAAATGGATGCTGCTGCTGTGTGTTTAGCGCGCGGTAGAAGGGGGTGTGAGAGGATCCCCAATACACTACCAAGACATCCATAGGGTCACCAATACACTACCAAGACATCTGTAATGAAATCTGAGGTGAATAGACAGATAGATAGATCTCATATTCTCCTAAACTTACATTATCAATAGCTAATTGTATAGCAGTGGCTAATTGATCTATTAAGCAAATGCAAATGGTGCCTCTAGATGCCAGCCCGTCTGAAGACTAGGTGAGACACTCCACATTATCAGAGGAAGCCCCCATGTAGCACTGGCCTGCTAATTGAAAACCATTTGGGCACCCTAATGAAGACCTGGGAAGGGGATACTTAAAATGCACAGCCACCCTAGACATGTTGGCTGCTAGACCAGTGGGTGGTCTAAGCCATTCAGTAGATGAATGAAATAATATCAGAAGCCATAACTCCGACCTCCTGGCACCCACAGCCTCAGAACCCTTAGGATTGTGTTCAGCCTGACATGGGCTTCGGGCAGAGTCTATGCGCGCCATACTGGACAGGAGGCATGTCTCTGTATTCAGGATATGGCCTTCTGGAAATCATAACTCGATCTTATTTGGTGTCTGTATGACCGGGACGAGGCGACTCAGATTATGGGATCTTACCTGTACCCGCAGTCCCTGTCATACAGCGAGGAATCGTCATGATTCATATTGCCACCTCAGTCAGTCTTCTGGGAAGTTGGAACCTGAATAATATCAGACGTCCCAGAAGGCCGGACCGAAAGGAGGGAGGTTCCCTCACAGCCCACCCCTCGGCTGAGGTGGGATAAAAAATTGGTGTTTGGGAACAGGTAATTGTCAGCCACATCGTTTGGAGTGACTGCCCATATCTTCAGCTGTCCCCACAGCCGGAATATAACTGCTGCATCTCAGTAAGCCAATATTCCGTATTTTATCCCTTTTATTTGATCTGTTTTACTGCATTGTTATTGTATGTATATTTTTATCTTTTATCTGACACTTTCTTTTTGTATTGCACTGCACTATTGTGTATTACATAAAAAAATTGATAAGTCCCTTCCTTGTGGTCTTATAGAACTTGCTCTATCGGAGGGAATAACGTTATCAGTAGTGTTTCAGAGGATTTTAACTAAAAACTGTGCTATTCGCCATTTTTTAGTCACCTTGTCTGCCCAAAAAACAGGATCGGACTGTTCTACTATGGGCCGGACGTTCCATAATATACGGAATGCACGCTGCTTTTTTGGCGTTTTTTTTTTTTTGCGTGGTATCGAAACAACCCTAATAGAGAGTCAATCTTAAGTAAAAGAATCCTATTGCATTGACCTTCTACAGGGACAATTTCATTTGTTTCTGAAATGTTATTAAGAGTTCTTGCATATCCTACAAGACCAGGTGTTCCTCATGTAGGCCTCTGCTTCAACCTGATAGAGGAACACAGCCATAACTGGGACCACATGGTCAACCAGGAGACCAAACCGTCTGTCAGTACAGCAGGTATCTGGAGTCTTATCTTCAGGGTCTGACATCCCCCGCCGCCCTGTAGTACGGTCAGCACTATCCACACTACGTGACTTGTTTTTCTGTAATGTTAATTTACTCTTGGTTTGCCCTTTAAACTCAATAACCAGGAATACATACCACCACAAATGGTGACGTTAAAGGTCTCAGTTCTCATTTCACCATCTTCATTTAAAGTAATGTCAACTGTGTATATTCCAGCATCGTCTTCAGTCACATTTTTTATGACCAGTTTTTTCCCATTATCATGAAGCTCGTATTTGCCGTTCAACATGAAAGTCACTGTGCCATTTTCAGTCTTCGCAATCAGCATGTCTTTTTTGGGGGATGTAAGCTTGAATTCACTCTTGATACCCAAAGATGCCAAAGACAACGTGATGTCGGAATTTAAAGCCCCGCATATGTTATGAGTTGGAGCTTGTACTACAACAGAACAGGAAAGTATTCGTTAAGGGATCCTACCTACAGTAAAACAGTAATTCTCTACTTTACTGAAAAGCCACCACCTCCCAATTCTGTCCGCCAACTTGGTCTTCTGCCATAGATAACTCCAGGCCCCATACAGTGCTATTTGCCATTGTAAAGACCAGAGGTGTCCACCTGGAGCAGAGGCCCTAGAGAGGGGACCTGGAGCATAAGCACCTGAGAGAGAAGAAGCAGGAATGAAAGGGGGACACCTGGAGCAGAGGCATCAGAGGGAGGGGAAGCAGGAATTAAAGAGGGACACCTGGAGCAGGGGCACCAGAGAGAGAAGAAGCAGGAACAAAGGGGGGACACCTGGAGCAGAGGCACCAGAGGGAGGGGAAGCAGGAATGAAAGGGGGACACCTGGAGCAGAGGCACCAGAGGGAGGGGAAGCAGGAACGAAGGGGGACACCTGGAGTAGAGGCACCAGAGGGAGGGGAAGCAGGAACGAAGGGGGGACACCTGGAGAAGAGGCACCAGAGGGAGGGGAAGCAGGAATAAAAGGGAGACCCCTGGAGCAGAGGCACCAGAGGGAGGGGAAGTAGGAACGAAGGGGGACACCTGGAGCAGAGGCACCAGAGGGAGGGGAAGTAGGAACGAAGGGGGACACCTGGAGCAGAGGCACCAGAGGGAGGGAAGCAGGAATGAAAGGGAGACACCTGGAGCAGGGGCACCAGAGGGAGGAGAAGCAGGAACAAAGGGGGGACACCTGGAGCAGAGGCACCAGAGGGAGGGGAAGCAGGAACAAAGGGGGGACACCTGGAGCAGAGGCACCAGAGAGAGAAGAAGCAGGAACAAAGGGGGGACACCTGGAGCAGAGGCACCAGAGGGAGGGGAAGCAGGAATGAAAGGGTGACACCTGGAGCAGAGGCACCAGAGGGAGGGGAAGCAGGAACGAAGGGGGACACCTGGAGTAGAGGCACCAGAGGGAGGGGAAGCAGGAACGAAGGGAGACCCCTCGAGCAGAGGCACCAGAGGGAGGTTTAGTAGGAACGAAGGGGGACACCTGGAGTAAAGGCACCAGAGGGAGGAGAACCAGGAACAAAGGTGCAGTACGCAGACCTGCAGGGTATTGCGATGTGAGGTCACGGTTAATGGGCAAATGAGGGTTACTCACAGTTTGTAGGGAGACCCTGGGGCAGGTGTACAGCAGTGATAGAGAGGCTGGCACAGGGGTCCTCTGGGGCACTCTCTGTATTTAGGGACCAGGCCTGATGGTGGATGAGGTGCCCTGGATGTTGCAGGTGTTTAATGTGCCTAGGGCAAGGTCCCTTTAAGATTTGTGACGCCAGTGCCTGTAACGGTGGCACACCGATTGATAGTGGTAATAATTGAGGAACACGCTGTGGTTGTGAACCAAAAACTTCCTTCCTTTTACTGGAAATATCAACTTTGTACAGTTTAAGTTCAGTTCCACTTGGCAGCAGCAGATATAAGCAGGCTTACACAACAATGGCAGGTACAATGTTCTTTGCAAGATACTCAGAGGGTAAGAACAACACTCACAGACCAGGCTGCACTCTTCTTTAGAAATCCTGTTCACTATTCCTCAGAACTCCTGGCTGTCCCAATCCCAAGGCCCGTTTGCCCTAATGCTGGCTTTATCCTTGGTAACAAACTTCCTCAGGTATATATCCTTGCTTTAGGTTAAAGATCCTTCTGCCCTTCAGCTTACTTGTCTGGCTGGAATACTCTTCTGCTCTGCTCTTTGCTCTGTGGGAACTTGGTTTCTCCCAGGAGGCAAACCCTTCTCCTGGGGTAAATCTTCTGAGCTAACTCTGGCTCAAGAACTTCAGGCAGGCTAGACTCCTTCCCCTAGCCTCCTGGACAACCCTTCCCCTTCCTGTCTGGGCCTGAATATATATACTAGGGGCTCCCTATCTCCCTCTAGTGTCTAGGAGGCTGAACTACACTCTAATAGGCCTGCTACCCAGATAAACAGAAAAATATGCATAAAACAACATATCAATACAATAGTCAGATTAACCATTGTGTAGTGCCCACATTTACCTAGTGGGACACTACAAAGGGAGGACACCTGGAGCAGAGGCACCAGAGGGAGGAGAAGCAGGAACGAAGGGGGGACACCTGGAGCAGAGGCAGGGAAAGCAGGAATGAATGGGGACACCTGGAGCAGAGGCACCAGATGGAGGGGAAGCAGGAACGAAGGGAGCACACCTGGAGAAGAGGCACCAGATGGAGGGGAAGCAGGAACGAAGAGGGGGGACACCTGGAGCAGAGGCACCAGAGGGAGGAGAAGCAGGAACGAAGGGAGCACACCTGGAGAAGAGGCACCAGATGGAGGGGAAGCAGGAACGAAGGGGGGCACCAAGAGCAGAGGCACCAGATGGAGGGGAAGCAGGAACAAGGGGGGACACCTGGAGCAGAGGCACCAGAGAGAGGAGAAGCAGGAGCGAAGGGGGACACCTGGAGCAGAGGCAGGGAAAGCAGGAATGAATGGGGACACCTGGAGCAGAGGCACCAGATGGAGGGGAAGCAGGAACGAAGAGGGGGGACACCTGGAGCAGAGGCACCAGAGGGAGGGGAAGCAGGAACGAAGGGGGGACACCTGGAGCAGAGGCAGGGAAAGCAGGAATGAAGGGGGACACCTGGAGCAGAGGCACCAGAGGGAGAGAAGCAGGAACAAGGGGGGACACCTGGAGCAGAGGCACCAGAGGGAGGAGAAGCAGGAACGAAGGGAGCACACCTGGAGAAGAGGCACCAGATGGAGGGGAAGCAGGAACGAAGGGGGGCACCTAGAGCAGAGGCACCAGATGGAGGGGAAGCAGGAACAAGGGGAGACACCTGGAGCAGAGGCACCAGAGGGAGGAGAAGCAGGAACGAAGGGGGACACCTGGAGCAGAGGCACCAGAGAGAGGAGAAGCAGGAGCGAAAAGGGACACCTGGAGCAGAGGCACCAGAGGGAGGAGAAGCAGGAATGAAGGGGGACACCTGGAGCAGAGGCACCAGAGGGAGGAGAAGCAGGAATGAAGGGGGACACCTGGAGCAGAGGCACCAGATGGAGGGGAAGCAGGAACGAAGAGGGGGGACACCTGGAGCAGAGGCACCAGAGGGAGGAGAAGCAGGAACAAGGGGGGGGGGGACACCTGGAACAAAGGCACCAGAGGGAGGGGAAGCAGGAACAAAAGGGGGGGGGGGCACCTGGAGCAGAGGCACCAGAGGGAGGGGAAGCAGGAGCGAAAGGGGATACCTGGAGCAGAGGCACCAGAGGGAGGGAAAGCAGGAACGAAGGGGGACACCTGGAGCAGAGGCACCAGAGGGAGGGAAGCAGGAACGAAGGGGGACACCTGTAGCAGAGGCACCAGAGGGAGGGGGAGCAGGAACAAGGGGGGACACCTGGAGCAGAGGCACTAGAGGGAGGGGAAGCAGGAATGAAAGGGGGACACCTGGAGCAGAGGCACCAGAGGGAGGGGAAGCAGGAGCGAAGGGGGACACCTGGAGCAGAGGCACCAGAAAGAGGAGAAGCAGAAGCGAAGGGGGACACCTGTAGCAGAGGCACCAGAGGGAGGGGGAGCAGGAACAAGGGGGGACACCTGGAGCAGAGGCACTAGAGGGAGGGGAAGCAGGAATGAAAGGGGGACACCTGGAGCAGAGGCACCAGAGGGAGGAGAAGCAGGAACGAAGGGGGACACCTGGAGCAGAGGCACAAGAGGGAGGGGAAGCAGGAACGAAGGGGGACACCTGGAGTAGAGGCACCAGAGGGAGGGGGAAGCAGGAACGAAGGGGGACACCTGGAGCAGAGGCACCAGAGGGAGGGAAACAGGAGCCGAAGGGAGGACACCTGGAGCAGGGGCACCAGAGGGAGGAGAAGCAGGAACAAAGGGGGGACACCTGGAGCAGAGGCACAAGAGGGAGGGGAAGCAGGAACGAAGGGGGACACCTGGAGCAGAGGCACCAGAGGGAGGGGAAGCAGAACCAAAGGGGGACACCTGGAGCAGAGGCACCAGAGAGAGGAGAAGCAGGAACTAAGGGGGGACACCTGGAGCAGAGGCACCAGAGGGAGGAGAAGCAGGAATGAAGGGGGGCACCTGGAGCAGAGGCACCAGAGGGAGGGGAAGCAGGAGCGAAGGGGGACACCTGGAGCAGAGGCACCAGAGGGAGGGAAAGCAGGAGCGAAGGGAGGACACCTGGAGCAGGGGCACCAGAGGGAGGAGAAGCAGGAACGAAGGGGGACACCTGGAGCAGAGGCACCAGAGGGAGGGAAGCAGGAACGAAGGGGGACACCTGTAGCAGAGGCACCAGAGGGAGGGGGAGCAGGAACAAGGGGGGACACCTGGAGCAGAGGCACCAGAGGGAGGGGAAGCAGGAATGAAAGGGGGACACCTGGAGCAGAGGCACCAGAGGGAGGGGAAGCAGGAGCGAAGGGGGACACCTGGAGCAGAGGCACCAGAAAGAGGAGAAGCAGAAGCGAAGGGGGACACCTGTAGCAGAGGCACCAGAGGGAGGGGGAGCAGGAACAAGGGGGGACACCTGGAGCAGAGGCACTAGAGGGAGGGGAAGCAGGAACGAAGGGGGACACCTGGAGCAGAGGCACCAGAGGGAGGGGGAGCAGGAATGAAAGTGGGACACCTGGAGCAGAGGCACAAGAGGGAGGGGAAGCAGGAACGAAGGGGGACACCTGGAGAAGAGGCACCAGAGGGAGGGGGAAGCAGGAACGAAGGGGGACACCTGGAGCAGAGGCACCAGAGGGAGGGAAACAGGAGCCGAAGGGAGGACACCTGGAGCAGGGGCACTAGAGGGAGGAGAAGCAGGAACAAAGGGGACACCTGGAGCAGAGGCACAAGAGGGAGGGGAAGCAGGAATGAAGGGGGACACCTGGAGCAGAGGCACCAGAGGGAGGGGAAGCAGAACCAAAGGGGGACACCTGGAGCAGAGGCACCAGAGGGAGGGGAAGCAGGAGCGAAGGGGGACACCTGGAGCAGAGGCACCAGAGGGAGGGGAAGTAGGAACGAAGGGGGACACCTGGAGCAGAGGGACCAGAGGGAGGGGAAGCAGAACCAAAGGGGGACACCTGGAGCAGAGGCACCAGAGGGAGGGGAAGCAGGAACGAAGGGGGACACCTGGAGCAGAGGCACTAGAGGGAGGGGAAGTAGGAGCGTAGGAGCGAAGGGGGACACCTGGAGCAGAGGCACCAGAGGGAGGGGAAGCAGGAATAAAGGGAGACCCCTGGAGCAGAGGCACCAGAGGGAGGGGAAGTAGTAGCGAAGGTGGGACACCTGGAGAAGAGGCACCAGATGGAGGAGAAGCAGGAACGAAGGTGGGACACCTGGAGCAGAGGCACCAGAGGGAGGGGAAGCAGGAGCGAAGGGGGACACCTGGAGCAGAGGCACCAGAGGGAGGAGAAGCAGGAACGAAGGGGGACACCTGGAGCAGAGGCACCAGAGGGAGGGGGAGCAGGAATGAAAGGGGGACACCTGGAGCAGAGGCACCAGAGGGAGGGGAAGCAGGAATGAAAGGGGGACACCTGGAGCAGAGGCACCAGAGGGAGGAGAAGCAGGAACGAAGGGGGACACCTGGAGCAGAGGCACCAGAGGGAGGGGGAGCAGGAACAAGGGGGGACACCTGGAGCAGAGGCGCCAGAGGGAGGGGGAGCAGGAATGAAAGTGGGACACCTGGAGCAGAGGCACAAGAGGGAGGGGAAGCAGGAACGAAGGGGGACACCTGGAGTAGAGGCACCAGAGGGAGGGGGAAGCAGGAACGAAGGGGGACACCTGGAGCAGAGGCACCAGAGGGAGGGAAACAGGAGCCGAAGGGAGGACACCTGGAGCAGGGGCACCAGAGGGAGGAGAAGCAGGAACGAAGGGGCCACCTGGAGCAGAGGCACAAGAGGGAGGGGAAGCAGGAACGAAGGGGGACACCTGGAGCAGAGGCACCAGAGGGAGGGGAAGCAGAACCAAAGGGGGACACCTGGAGCAGAGGCACCAGAGGGAGGGGAAGCAGGAGTGAAGGGGGACACCTGGAGCAGAGGCACCAGAGGGAGGGGAAGTAGGAACGAAGGGGGACACCTGGAGCAGAGGGACCAGAGGGAGTGGAAGCAGAACCAAAGGGGGACACCTGGAGCAGAGGCACCAGAGGGAGGGGAAGCAGGAACGAAGGGGGACACCTGGAGCAGAGGCACGAGAGGGAGGGGAAGTAGGAGCGTAGGAGCGAAGGGGGACACCTGGAGCAGAGGCACCAGAGGGAGGGGAAGCAGGAATAAAGGGAGACCCCTGGAGCAGAGGCACCAGAGGGAGGGGAAGTAGGAGCGAAGGTGGGACACCTGGAGAAGAGGCACCAGATGGAGGAGAAGCAGGAACGAAGGTGGGACACCTGGAGCAGAGGCACCAGAGGGAGGAGAAGCAGGAGCGAAGGGGGACACCTGGAGCAGAGGCACCAGAGGGAGGGGAAGCAGGAGCGAAGGGGGACACCTGGAGCAGAGGCACCAGAAAGAGGAGAAGCAGAAGCGAAGGGGGACACCTGTAGCAGAGGCACCAGAGGGAGGGGGAGCAGGAACAAGGAGGGACACCTGGAGCAGAGGCACTAGAGGGAGGGGAAGCAGGAATGAAAGGGGGACACCTGGAGCAGAGGCACCAGAGGGAGGAGAAGCAGGAACGAAGGGGCACACCTGGAGCAGAGGCACCAGAGGGAGGGGGAGCAGGAACAAGGGGGGACACCTGGAGCAGAGGCACTAGAGGGAGGGGGAGCAGGAATGAAAGTGGGACACCTGGAGCAGAGGCACAAGAGGGAGGGGAAGCAGGAACGAAGGGGGACACCTGGAGTAGAGGCACCAGAGGGAGGGGGAAGCAGAAACGAAGGGGGACACCTGGAGCAGAGGCACCAGAGGGAGGGAAACAGGAGCCGAAGGGAGGACACCTGGAGCAGGGGCACCAGAGGGAGTAGAAGCAGGAACAAAGGGGACACCTGGAGCAGAGGCACAAGAGGGAGGGGAAGCAGGAACGAAGGGGGGACACCTGGAGCAGAGGCACCAGATGGAGGGGAAGCAGGAACAAGGGGGACACCTGGAGCAGAGGCACCAGAGGGAGGGGAAGCAGAACCAAAGGGGGACACCTGGAGCAGAGGCACCAGAGGGAGGGGAAGCAGGAGCGAAGGGGGACACCTGGAGCAGAGGCACCAGAGGGAGGGGAAGTAGGAACGAAGGGGGACACCTGGAGCAGAGGGACCAGAGGGAGGGGAAGCAGAACCAAAGGGGGACACCTGGAGCAGAGGCACCAGAGGGAGGGGAAGCAGGAACGAAGGGGGACACCTGGAGCAGAGGCACTAGAGGGAGGGGAAGTAGGAGCGTAGGAGCGAAGGGGGACACCTGGAGCAGAGGCACCAGAGGGAGGGGAAGCAGGAATAAAGGGAGACCCCTGGAGCAGAGGCACCAGAGGGAGGGGAAGTAGGAGCGAAGGTGGGACACCTGGAGAAGAGGCACCAGATGGAGGAGAAGCAGGAACGAAGGTGGGACACCTGGAGCAGAGGCACCAGAGGGAGGGGAAGCAGGAGCAAAGGGGGACACCTGGAGCAGAGGCACCAGAAAGAGGAGAAGCAGAAGCGAAGGGGGACACCTGTAGCAGAGGCACCAGAGGGAGGGGGAGCAGGAACAAGGGGGGACACCTGGAGCAGAGGCACCAGAGGGAGGAGAAGCAGGAACGAAGGGGGACACCTGGAGCAGAGGCACCAGAGGGAGGAGGAGCAGGAACAAGAGGGGACACCTGGAGCAGAGGCACCAGAGGGAGGGGGAGCAGGAATGAAAGTGGGACACCTGGAGCAGAGGCACAAGAGGGAGGGGAAGCAGGAACGAAGTGGGACACCTGGAGTAGAGGCACCAGAGGGAGGGGGAAGCAGGAACGAAGGGGGACACCTGGAGCAGAGGCACCAGAGGGAGGGAAACAGGAGCCGAAGGGAGGACACCTGGAGAAGGGGCACCAGAGGGAGGAGAAGCAGGAACAAAGGGGGGACACCTGGAGCAGAGGCACAAGAGGGAGGGGAAGCAGGAACGAAGGGGGACACCTGGAGCAGAGGCACCAGAGGGAGGGGAAGCAGAACCAAAGGGGGACACCTGGAGCAGAGGCACCAGAGAGAGGAGAAGCAGGAACTAAGGGGGAACACCTGGAGCAGAGGCACCAGAGGGAGGAGAAGCAGGAATGAAGGGGGGCACCTGGAGCAGAGGCACCAGAGGGAGGGGAAGCAGGAGCGAAGGGGGACACCTGGAGCAGAGGCACCAGAGGGAGGGAAAGCAGGAGCGAAGGGAGGACACCTGGAGCAGGGGCACCAGAGGGAGGAGAAGCAGGAACGAAGGGGGACACCTGGAGCAGAGGCACCAGAGGGAGGGAAGCAGGAACGAAGGGGGACACCTGTAGCAGAGGCACCAGAGGGAGGGGGAGCAGGAACAAGGGGGGACACCTGGAGCAGAGGCACTAGAGGGAGGGGAAGCAGGAATGAAAGGGGGACACCTGGAGCAGAGGCACCAGAGGGAGGGGAAGCAGGAGCGAAGGGGGACACCTGGAGCAGAGGCACCAGAAAGAGGAGAAGCAGAAGCGAAGGGGGACACCTGTAGCAGAGGCACCAGAGGGAGGGGGAGCAGGAACAAGGGGGGACACCTGGAGCAGAGGCACTAGAGGGAGGGGAAGCAGGAACGAAGGGGGACACCTGGAGCAGAGGCACCAGAGGGAGGGGGAGCAGGAATGAAAGTGGGACACCTGGAGCAGAGGCACAAGAGGGAGGGGAAGCAGGAACGAAGGGGGACACCTGGAGTAGAGGCACCAGAGGGAGGGGGAAGCAGGAACGAAGGGGGACACCTGGAGCAGAGGCACCAGAGGGAGGGAAACAGGAGCCGAAGGGAGGACACCTGGAGCAGGGGCACTAGAGGGAGGAGAAGCAGGAACAAAGGGGACACCTGGAGCAGAGGCACCAGAGGGAGGGGAAGCAGAACCAAAGGGGGACACCTGGAGCAGAGGCACCAGAGGGAGGGGAAGCAGGAGCGAAGGGGGACACCTGGAGCAGAGGCACCAGAGGGAGGGGAAGTAGGAACGAAGGGGGACACCTGGAGCAGAGGCACCAGAGGGAGGGGAAGCAGAACCAAAGGGGGACACCTGGAGCAGAGGCACCAGAGGGAGGGGAAGCAGGAACGAAGGGGGACACCTGGAGCAGAGGCACTAGAGGGAGGGGAAGTAGGAGCGTAGGAGCGAAGGGGGACACCTGGAGCAGAGGCACCAGAGGGAGGGGAAGCAGGAATAAAGGGAGACCCCTGGAGCAGAGGCACCAGAGGGAGGGGAAGTAGTAGCGAAGGTGGGACACCTGGAGAAGAGGCACCAGATGGAGGAGAAGCAGGAACGAAGGTGGGACACCTGGAGCAGAGGCACCAGAGGGAGGGGAAGCAGGAGCGAAGGGGGACACCTGGAGCAGAGGCACCAGAAAGAGGAGAAGCAGAAGCGAAGGGGGACACCTGTAGCAGAGGCACCAGAGGGAGGGGGAGCAGGAACAAGGGGGGGACACCTGGAGCAGAGGCACTAGAGGGAGGGGAAGCAGGAATGAAAGGGGGACACCTGGAGCAGAGGCACCAGAGGGAGGAGAAGCAGGAACGAAGGGGGACACCTGGAGCAGAGGCACCAGAGGGAGGGGGAGCAGGAACAAGGGGGGACACCTGGAGCAGAGGCACCAGAGGGAGGGGGAGCAGGAATGAAAGTGGGACACCTGGAGCAGAGGCACAAGAGGGAGGGGAAGCAGGAACGAAGGGGGACACCTGGAGTAGAGGCACCAGAGGGAGGGGGGAAGCAGGAACGAAGGGGGACACCTGGAGCAGAGGCACCAGAGGGAGGGAAACAGGAGCCGAAGGGAGGACACCTGGAGCAGGGGCACCAGAGGGAGGAGAAGCAGGAACGAAGGGGCCACCTGGAGCAGAGGCACAAGAGGGAGGGGAAGCAGGAACGAAGGGGGACACCTGGAGCAGAGGCACCAGAGGGAGGGGAAGCAGAACCAAAGGGGGACACCTGGAGCAGAGGCACCAGAGGGAGGGGAAGCAGGAGTGAAGGGGGACACCTGGAGCAGAGGCACCAGAGGGAGGGGAAGTAGGAACGAAGGGGGACACCTGGAGCAGAGGGACCAGAGGGAGGGGAAGCAGAACCAAAGGGGGACACCTGGAGCAGAGGCACCAGAGGGAGGGGAAGCAGGAACGAAGGGGGACACCTGGAGCAGAGGCACTAGAGGGAGGGGAAGTAGGAGCGTAGGAGCGAAGGGGGACACCTGGAACAGAGGCACCAGAGGGAGGGGAAGCAGGAATAAAGGGAGACCCCTGGAGCAGAGGCACCAGAGGGAGGGGAAGTAGGAGCGAAGGTGGGACACCTGGAGAAGAGGCACCAGATGGAGGAGAAGCAGGAACGAAGGTGGGACACCTGGAGCAGAGGCACCAGAGGGAGGAGAAGCAGGAGCGAAGGGGGACACCTGGAGCAGAGGCACCAGAGGGAGGGGAAGCAGGAGCGAAGGGGGACACCTGGAGCAGAGGCACCAGAACGAGGAGAAGCAGAAGCGAAGGGGGACACCTGTAGCAGAGGCACCAGAGGGAGGGGGAGCAGGAACAAGGAGGGACACCTGGAGCAGAGGCACTAGAGGGAGGGGAAGCAGGAATGAAAGGGGGACACCTGGAGCAGAGGCACAAGAGGGAGGGGAAGCAGGAACGAAGGGGGGACACCTGGAGTAGAGGCACCAGAGGGAGGGGGAGCAGGAACAAGGGGGGACACCTGGAGCAGAGGCACCAGAGGGAGGGGGAGCAGGAATGAAAGTGGGACACCTGGAGCAGAGGCACCAGAGGGAGGAGAAGCAGGAACGAAGGGGCACACCTGGAGCAGAGGCACCAGAGGGAGGGGGAGCAGGAACAAGGGGGGACACCTGGAGCAGAGGCACCAGAGGGAGGGGGAGCAGGAATGAAAGTGGGACACCTGGAGCAGAGGCACAAGAGGGAGGGGAAGCAGGAACGAAGGGGGACACCTGGAGTAGAGGCACCAGAGGGAGGGGGAAGCAGAAACGAAGGGGGACACCTGGAGCAGAGGCACCAGAGGGAGGGAAACAGGAGCCGAAGGGAGGACACCTGGAGCAGGGGCACCAGAGGGAGGAGAAGCAGGAACAAAGGGGACACCTGGAGCAGAGGCACAAGAGGGAGGGGAAGCAGGAACGAAGGGGGGACACCTGGAGCAGAGGCACCAGATGGAGGGGAAGCAGGAACAAGGGGGACACCTGGAGCAGAGGCACCAGAGGGAGGGGAAGCAGAACCAAAGGGGGACACCTGGAGCAGAGGCACCAGAGGGAGGGGAAGCAGGAGCGAAGGGGGACACCTGGAGCAGAGGCACCAGAGGGAGGGGAAGTAGGAACGAAGGGGGACACCTGGAGCAGAGGGACCAGAGGGAGGGGAAGCAGAACCAAAGGGGGACACCTGGAGCAGAGGCACCAGAGGGAGGGGAAGCAGGAACGAAGGGGGATACCTGGAGCAGAGGCACTAGAGGGAGGGGAAGTAGGAGCGTAGGAGCGAAGGGGGACACCTGGAGCAGAGGCACCAGAGGGAGGGGAAGCAGGAATAAAGGGAGACCCCTGGAGCAGAGGCACCAGAGGGAGGGGAAGTAGGAGCGAAGGTGGGACACCTGGAGAAGAGGCACCAGATGGAGGAGAAGCAGGAACGAAGGTGGGACACCTGGAGCAGAGGCACCAGAGGGAGGGGAAGCAGGAGCGAAGGGGGACACCTGGAGCAGAGGCACCAGAAAGAGGAGAAGCAGAAGCGAAGGGGGACACCTGTAGCAGAGGCACCAGAGGGAGGGGGAGCAGGAACAAGGGGGGACACCTGGAGCAGAGGCACTAGAGGGAGGGGAAGCAGGAATGAAAGGGGGACACCTGGAGCAGAGGCACCAGAGGGAGGAGAAGCAGGAACGAAGGGGGACACCTGGAGCAGAGGCACCAGAGGGAGGGGGAGCAGGAACAAGGGGGGACACCTGGAGCAGAGGCACCAGAGGGAGGGGGAGCAGGAATGAAAGTGGGACACCTGGAGCAGAGGCACAAGAGGGAGGGGAAGCAGGAACGAAGGGGGACACCTGGAGTAGAGGCACCAGAGGGAGGGGGAAGCAGGAACGAAGGGGGACACCTGAAGCAGAGGCACCAGAGGGAGGGAAACAGGAGCCGAAGGGAGGACACCTGGAGCAGGGGCACCAGAGGGAGGAGAAGCAGGAACGAAGGGGACACCTGGAGCAGAGGCACAAGAGGGAGGGGAAGCAGGAACGAAGGGGGACACCTGGAGCAGAGGCACCAGAGGGAGGGGAAGCAGAACCAAAGGGGGACACCTGGAGCAGAGGCACCAGAGGGAGGGGAAGCAGGAGCGAAGGGGGACACCTGGAGCAGAGGCACCAGAGGGAGGGGAAGTAGGAACGAAGGGGGACACCTGGAGCAGAGGGACCAGAGGGAGGGGAAGCAGAACCAAAGGGGGACACCTGGAGCAGAGGCACCAGAGGGAGGGGAAGCAGGAACGAAGGGGGACACCTGGAGCAGAGGCACTAGAGGGAGGGGAAGTAGGAGCGTAGGAGCGAAGGGGGACACCTGGAGCAGAGGCACCAGAGGGAGGGGAAGCAGGAGCGAAGGGGGACACCTGGAGCAGAGGCACCAGAAAGAGGAGAAGCAGAAGCGAAGGGGGACACCTGTAGCAGAGGCACCAGAGGGAGGGGGAGCAGGAACAAGGGGGGACACCTGGAGCAGAGGCACTAGAGGGAGGGGAAGCAGGAATGAAAGGGGGACACCTGGAGCAGAGGCACCAGAGGGAGGAGAAGCAGGAACGAAGGGGGACACCTGGAGCAGAGGCACCAGAGGGAGGGGGAGCAGGAACAAGGGGGGACACCTGGAGCAGAGGCACCAGAGGGAGGGGGAGCAGGAATGAAAGTGGGACACCTGGAGCAGAGGCACAAGAGGGAGGGGAAGCAGGAACGAAGGGGGACACCTGGAGTAGAGGCACCTGAGGGAGGGGGAAGCAGGAACGAAGGGGGACACCTGGAGCAGAGGCACCAGAGGGAGGGAAACAGGAGCCGAAGGGAGGACACCTGGAGCAGGGGCACCAGAGGGAGGAGAAGCAGGAACGAAGGGGACACCTGGAGCAGAGGCACCAGAGGGAGGGGGAGCAGGAACAAGGGGGGACACCTGGAGCAGAGGCACCAGAGGGAGGGGAAGCAGGAACGAAGGGGGACACCTGGAGCAGAGGCACCAGAGGGAGGGGGAAGCAGGAACGAAGGGGGACACCTGGAGCAGAGGCACCAGAGGGAGGGAAACAGGAGCCGAAGGGAGGACACCTGGAGCAGGGGCACCAGAGGGAGGAGAAGCAGGAACGAAGGGGGACACCTGGAGCAGAGGCACCAGAGGGAGGGAAACAGGAGCCGAAGGGAGGACACCTGGAGCAGGGGCACCAGAGGGAGGAGAAGCAGGAACGAAGGGGGACACCTGGAGCAGAGGCACCAGAGGGAGGGGGAGCAGGAACAAGGGGGACACCTGGAGCAGAGGCACCAGAGGGAGGGGGAGCAGGAATGAAAGTGGGACACCTGGAGCAGAGGCACAAGAGGGAGGGGAAGCAGGAACGAAGGGGGACACCTGGAGCAGAGGCACCAGAGGGAGGGAAACAGGAGCCGAAGGGAGGACACCTGGAGCAGGGGCACCAGAGGGAGGAGAAGCAGGAACGAAGGGGACACCTGGAGCAGAGGCACAAGAGGGAGGGGAAGCAGGAACGAAGGGGGGACACCTGGAGAAGAGGCACCAGATGGAGGAGAAGCAGGAACGAAGGTGGGACACCTGGAGCAGAGGCACCAGAGGGAGGAGAAGCAGGAGCGAAGGGGGACACCTGGAGCAGAGGCACCAGAGGGAGGGGAAGCAGGAGCGAAGGGGGACACCTGGAGCAGAGGCACCAGAAAGAGGAGAAGCAGAAGCGAAGGGGGACACCTGTAGCAGAGGCACCAGAGGGAGGGGGAGCAGGAACAAGGGGGGACACCTGGAGCAGAGGCACTAGAGGGAGGGGAAGCAGGAATGAAAGGGGGACACCTGGAGCAGAGGCACCAGAGGGAGGAGAAGCAGGAACGAAGGGGGACACCTGGAGCAGAGGCACCAGAGGGAGGGGGAGCAGGAACAAGGGGGGACACCTGGAGCAGAGGCACCAGAGGGAGGGGGAGCAGGAATGAAAGTGGGACACCTGGAGCAGAGGCACAAGAGGGAGGGGAAGCAGGAACGAAGGGGGACACCTGGAGTAGAGGCACCAGAGGGAGGGGGAAGCAGGAACGAAGGGAGACACCTGGAGCAGAGGCACCAGAGGGAGGGAAACAGGAGCCGAAGGGAGGACACCTGGAGCAGGGGCACCAGAGGGAGGAGAAGCAGGAACGAAGGGGACACCTGGAGCAGAGGCACCAGAGGGAGGGGGAGCAGGAACAAGGGGGGACACCTGGAGCAGAGGCACCAGAGGGAGGGGAAGCAGGAACGAAGGGGGACACCTGGAGTAGAGGCACCAGAGGGAGGGGGAAGCAGGAACGAAGGGGGACACCTGGAGCAGAGGCACCAGAGGGAGGGAAACAGGAGCCGAAGGGAGGACACCTGGAGCAGGGGCACCAGAGGGAGGAGAAGCAGGAACGAAGGGGGACACCTGGAGCAGAGGCACCAGAGGGAGGGAAACAGGAGCCGAAGGGAGGACACCTGGAGCAGGGGCACCAGAGGGAGGAGAAGCAGGAACGAAGGGGGACACCTGGAGCAGAGGCACCAGAGGGAGGGGGAGCAGGAACAAGGGGGGACACCTGGAGCAGAGGCACCAGAGGGAGGGGGAGCAGGAATGAAAGTGGGACACCTGGAGCAGAGGCACAAGAGGGAGGGGAAGCAGGAACGAAGGGGGACACCTGGAGCAGAGGCACCAGAGGGAGGGAAACAGGAGCCGAAGGGAGGACACCTGGAGCAGGGGCACCAGAGGGAGGAGAAGCAGGAACGAAGGGGACACCTGGAGCAGAGGCACAAGAGGGAGGGGAAGCAGGAACGAAGGGGGACACCTGGAGCAGAGGCACCAGAGGGAGGGGAAGCAGAACCAAAGGGGGACACCTGGAGCAGAGGCACCAGAGGGAGGGGAAGCAGGAGCGAAGGGGGACACCTGGAGCAGAGGCACCAGAGGGAGGGGAAGTACGAACGAAGGGGGACACCTGTAGCAGAGGCACCAGAGGGAGGGGGAGCAGGAACAAGGGGGGACACCTGGAGCAGAGGCACAAGAGGGAGGGGAAGCAGGAATGAAAGTGGGACACCTGGAGCAGAGGCACAAGAGGGAGGAGAAGCAGGAACGAAGGGGGACACCTGGAGCAGAGGCACCAGAGGGAGGGGGAGCAGGAACAAGGGGGGACACCTGGAGCAGAGGCACCAGAGGGAGGGGGAGCAGGAATGAAAGTGGGACACCTGGAGCAGAGGCACAAGAGGGAGGGGAAGCAGGAACGAAGGGGGACACCTGGAGTAGAGGCACCAGAGGGAGGGGGAAGCAGGAACGAAGGGAGACACCTGGAGCAGAGGCACCAGAGGGAGGGAAACAGGAGCCGAAGGGAGGACACCTGGAGCAGGGGCACCAGAGGGAGGAGAAGCAGGAACGAAGGGGACACCTGGAGCAGAGGCACCAGAGGGAGGGGGAGCAGGAACAAGGGGGGACACCTGGAGCAGAGGCACCAGAGGGAGGGGAAGCAGGAACGAAGGGGGACACCTGGAGTAGAGGCACCAGAGGGAGGGGGAAGCAGGAACGAAGGGGGACACCTGGAGCAGAGGCACCAGAGGGAGGGAAACAGGAGCCGAAGGGAGGACACCTGGAGCAGGGGCACCAGAGGGAGGAGAAGCAGGAACGAAGGGGGACACCTGGAGCAGAGGCACCAGAGGGAGGGAAACAGGAGCCGAAGGGAGGACACCTGGAGCAGGGGCACCAGAGGGAGGAGAAGCAGGAACGAAGGGGGACACCTGGAGCAGAGGCACCAGAGGGAGGGGGAGCAGGAACAAGGGGGGACACCTGGAGCAGAGGCACCAGAGGGAGGGGGAGCAGGAATGAAAGTGGGACACCTGGAGCAGAGGCACAAGAGGGAGGGGAAGCAGGAACGAAGGGGGACACCTGGAGCAGAGGCACCAGAGGGAGGGAAACAGGAGCCGAAGGGAGGACACCTGGAGCAGGGGCACCAGAGGGAGGAGAAGCAGGAACGAAGGGGACACCAGGAGCAGAGGCACAAGAGGGAGGGGAAGCAGGAACGAAGGGGGACACCTGGAGCAGAGGCACCAGAGGGAGGGGAAGCAGAACCGAAGGGGGACACCTGGAGCAGAGGCACCAGAGGGAGGGGAAGCAGGAGCGAAGGGGGACACCTGGAGCAGAGGCACCAGAGGGAGGGGAAGTACGAACGAAGGGGGACACCTGGAGCAGAGGGACCAGAGGGAAGGGAAGCAGAACCAAAGGGGGACACCTGGAGCAGAGGCACCAGAGGGAGGGGAAGCAGGAACGAAGGGGGACACCTGGAGCAGAGGCACTAGAGGGAGGGGAAGTAGGAGCGTAGGAGCGAAGGGGGACACCTGGAGCAGAGGCACCAGAGGGAGGGGAAGCAGGAATAAAGGGAGACCCCTGGAGCAGAGGCACCAGAGGGAGGGGAAGTAGGAGCGAAGGTGGGACACCTGGAGAAGAGGCACCAGATGGAGGAGAAGCAGGAACGAAGGTGGGACACCTGGAGCAGAGGCACCAGAGGGAGGGGAAGCAGGAATAAAGGGAGACCCCTGGAGCAGAGGCACCAGAGGGAGGGGAAGTAGGAGCGAAGGTGGGACACCTGGAGAAGAGGCACCAGATGGAGGAGAAGCAGGAACGAAGGTGGGACACCTGGAGCAGAGGCACCAGAGGGAGGAGAAGCAGGAGCGAAGGGGGACACCTGGAGCAGAGGCACCAGAGGGAGGGGAAGCAGGAATGAAGAGGGACACGTGGAGCAGAGGCACCAGAGGGAGGGGAAGCAGGAATGAAGAGGGAGACACCTGGAGCAGAGGCACCAGATGGAGGAGAAGCAGGAGTGAAGGTGGGACACCTGGAGCAGAGGCACCAGAGGGAAGAGGGGCAGAATGAACATAGATAGGGTTGTCTATGCACACGGATGGGGTAATATAATGCAGAATGGACACGGGAGAGTTGCAGAAAAGTGCTACAACAAACCTGCTGTGTGTGAATATACCCCTAAAGGCTGCCCTGTACCCTGCAGCAGGGGAAGGGTTACTAGAAAGTGACAGACATGTTCATGCAGCGCACAGGACACGCCGCTGTCTACACATGCAGTATTTCTCACCTATAGCTGGCAGACGTGCCAACACGAGGATCCTCAGGAGCCATGCAGTCTTCATCGGTAGCGGCAAAACTCCAGACTTAAAAATGGACCTTCTGACGTCACTCGGTCACGTGACATTCCCCCTATCGCGAGACTCAGGCGCCTAAATATGATTTGATGCGGCAGCGCGAGTTTCCCTGTCTGGCGTGGCCATTTTCCAACTAGTAAGTTGAATTTTTGAGCTGCGGGAACAGCTCTGTGGAAAGGGCAGGGTGTCTGTTTATAGAGGTTGCTGAGTATTGTGCCGTATTGTTAGTTCTGAGCGCTCCTGGGTGCACATGTGGGTGAGTTTTGATGATCTAGCTCTGTGTGATTGGGTCTGGCTCATGAGGACTTTGCTGGCCATTGATGTGCCAGGTCACATTTGAGCGTCTTGCTTAAGCGCCTAGCCAGGGCCGGTGCAAGGATTTTTGCCAACACAAGCGAATCTACACTTTGGCGCCCCCCCAGCTCACCTGGCCCAGGTCCTGTCTGCAGCAGCTGGCTTCTCCTCTGTGTGGTCCTGGTATCTTCGCTCTGCTTCAGACAATCACCGGTTTGAGGACCGCATATTTCGCCCTATAAGACGCACCAAGGTTTTAGAGGAGAATAATAAGAAAAAAATATTTTCCATTACACCTCAGGTCAGACCAGCAATCAGACCCCCAATGCCTTAGATCAGCCCCCATGTCAGCCATCATACCCCCCATGTCACATTTCTCCCCCTCAATGTCACATAATCCCTCCTTTTAAGTTTACATCACCCCCTTCGTGTCACATCATGACCCCCTATTGTGTCACATTCACCCCCCCCCCCCCATTGCATTGGCACATCATCCCCACCACCCCCATGTCACATTTCTCCCATGGTACAGACATGATTGTTTCCACTCCCCCCTCCCATCATGTCATCCAGAGCCCCCCCCCATTAATGTTGTGTAACAGACTGAGGCCTCTTTCACACGGGCATTGCGGGAACATGCACGATTTTCCCGCACGATTGCAAAACATTGTTGGCTTGGGATCGGTGTTCTGTAGATGGTATTATTTCCCCGTATAACATGGTTATAAGGGAAAATAATAGCAGAATGCATAGTACAATAGCGCTGGAGGGGTTAAAAAAAATAAAAGATAATTTAACTCACCTTAATCCACTTGATCGCGAAGCCGGCATCTCCTTCTGTCTTCATCTTAGCTGTGTGCAGTAACAGGACCTGTGGTGACGTCACTCTGGTCATCACATGATATTTTACCATGGTGATGGATCATGTGATGACCGGAGTGACGTCACCACAGGTCCTGTTCCTCCACACAGCACAGAAGAGATGCCGGCTGCGCGAGCAAGTGGATTAAGTTAAATAATTTTTTTACCCCTCCAGCGCTATTGTACTATGCGTTCTGTATTAAGAATGCTATTATTTTCCCTTATAACCATGTTATAAGGGAAAATAATAATGATCGGGTCTCCATCCCGATCGTCTCCTAGCAACCGTGCGTGAAAATCGCACCGCATCCGCACTTGCTTGCGATTTTCACGCAACCCCATTCATTTCTATGGGGCCTGCGTTACGTGAAAAACGCACAATATAGAGCTTGCTGCAATTTTCACACAACGCACAAGTGATGCGTGAAAATCACCGCTCATGTGCACAGCCCCATAGAAATGAATGGGTCCGGATTCAGTGCGGGTGCAATGCGTTCACCTCACGCATCGCACCCGCGCGGAATACTCGCCCGTGTGAAAGGGGCCTAAGGCCTCATGCACAAGACCGTTTTTGTGGTCCGCATCCAAGCCACATTTTTTGCGGCTTGGGTGCGGACCCATTCACTTCACTTCACCGGTCCGTGGCCCCGCAAAAAAAATATAGCATGTCCTATTCTTGTCCGTTTTGTATAGCATTTCCTATTCTTGTCCGGACCGCAAAAAACATCACGGTCATGTGCATGAGGCCTAACAGTGTAATAAACATTATGCGCGCTCTCTGCGCTCATCACCTTCACCTACCACCTACGGCAGTCAGTCGGCAGTCTGGCTGTTTGAGTCACAGTGACTCACCACAACAGCTCCAGCCCCTCTGCTGCCGCCGCCGCGCCACTTGCCAGTCACACCCCCTGGCCTGACCTAGTGACCGTGCTGCTGTGCCGCTCTGCGAGTGAGGTCCGGGGCCGCAAGGCACACGTAGGCTGGGGCGGGCGGCGGCGTAACTCGCCGCAAATGATTTCGTTTTTATGCCCACCCCTTCTCAGTGCCGGGAGCGCCCTAAAGCAGCCGCTTGTTTTGGCCTTATTATAGTGCCGGCGCTGCGCCGAGCCAGCAAGTTGTGAAGGCCTGGGTGACCCGCTCGGCAGTTTTAGCCAGCTTAAGTGTGTAATCTAGAGTTTGGGGGGCTTGGTTGTGGCACATGATGCGGTCTGGGTGAGGTTTGTGGAGTGTCTCTGTGTGTCCCATAGGTATTTTGTAGGTCAGGGCGAGCTTAGGTGTGTAATATAGAGTCTGGTGGGTTTGGGGGGCTTGGGTGTGGCACGTGATGCGGTCTGGGTGAGGTTTGTGGATTGTCTGTGTGTCCTATATGTATTTTGTGGGTCAGGGCAAGGTGCAAGTTTGATTTTGGTGGCTTTGATGAGACACATGGTTCGGCATATTTATAAAAACTAACGAGAAATGTCTTGGTTGCCCATAGTAACCAATCGGTGAGCTCTGGTTGCTATGGGCAACTAAGGCAGTTTTAGTGCCTCCATGAGTTTGGGGTCTTGGGTGTGGCACACATGGACTTTTGGTGAAGTCCATTTACGTTTGGGGCTGTACACATTAGCTTTATGGGCTTAGTTGTGGAACATGTAGTCTGGCTTCAGTTTGTGGAGGATCTGGGATAAGAAGCACAGATGACGACTGACTTTTGGTGGCCTGGATAATGTTATGATGACTTTTTGGGGGCTTGCTGATGGCAGGGTGACTTTAGTGCAGCTCGGGTGTGGCGCATGGGGTCTAGGTGAGGTATGTGGAGGGACTTGGTTGAGGCACACTGCCTTTTGTGGAACTGGGTGAGATACATTGCAACTAGTGTTGAGCGAACTTGTGGTTTAAGTTTGGCGTCCAAAGTTCAGGTTCGGGTTATCGAAGAATCTCGTTATAGATTCCAAATTCCGTTATGGTCCGTGGTAGCGGAATCCATAACGAGATTCTTCGATAACCCGAACATTGGACACAGAACTTAAACTACAAGTTCGCTCAACAATAATTGCAACATTTGGAGGGTTGGGTGTGGCACATGAGGTCTAGGTTAGGTCTGTCGATGGCCTCTCTTCAAATTTAGAAGACTTGGCTGAGGTGCATGGTGACTTTTGGGGGTGGGGGACCTCTGGTTGAGGCACAAGACTACATGTGGGTTACTTATGGTGAGGCACACAGCAGCTTTTGGGGCCTTGGTGGGAAAGCTTTATTAGACATCCTGATATGGCAGCAGATTGTCAGGAAACAAACGTTCCCTCCCAGCAATCGCCTGCTCTTTAACCCTTTCTACCCCTATTTTTGCGATAAAAATGACCAGTTACTTTAATTCTACAGGTCAGTACGAATCCAGCAATACCTTTTTATGTACATTTTCTTTTGTGTTTTCATAGTGATAAAATAATAGCTTGAAAAAAAAAATCTGTTTTATTTCTTCGTCGCCACATTTTGACCCCCTATAACTTTTTGGTAATTATGTTATGGAGCAGTGTGGGGGCTCATTTTTTGCAGGGCAATCTGTACTGTCCATTGATACCATTCTGGGGTGTGTATGACTTTTTGATAACTTTTCTTATTAAATTTTTTGTAGAAAAAGAAGGAACCAAAAACGTTGAATCAGCCATTTATTGTATAGGAGTTTTCGCACATGGCGATACATATGATCTCTATTTTTATTTTTTTTAAGTTCTTTTTATTTTAAAAAGGGGGTGATTAGAATTTTTGTATTTCATTTAAAAAAACACTTTTTTTTTTTACACTTTCATAATTCCCATGGGGACCTATAACGAGCAATCATTGGATTGCTATTCTCATAGACTCCAATGCACTAGCATTGGAGTCTATGAGAAAACTGCTAGTTTCCTATGGAGCCCTATTACAGGCAAGGGCTCCATAGGAAATACTATGCAGCAGCCTCCTGCCATTCACAAAGACGGGGCTCCTGCACACAAGTTCGGGCTCCTGCACACAAGCTCCGGCTCCACCGATCGCTGCACGGGGGAGCCTGAGCAGGATTGACCACGGCATCTGAAGTGTAAAATGTCAGCAACCAGCGATAAGAAACAGCAGGCACCCCACGGCTATAGTGCCCGTTCTGCTCTTAGAAGACGGCGCTGGTCAGAAAGTGGTTAAAAGGCTTATCCCACCCCTGAAATGCCTCCTAATTTGCCTGGACCCCTCACACACAATGTACTTACCTAGTTTCCCAGCATCTATGTCACTTCTGAAGCCCGCACGGCCACTGCTGCATCTCCCCGTCCCACGGATGAAAACATCCGGCGTCAGGGGGCTGTAGCCAATAGCAGGCGGTGACGAGCCTCCCTAATGTCACCCACGATGCTAGAGAGGCTTGTCCCCATCACCGCATGCTATGGTGCTATTGTTACAGGACCTTCAAAGTGAGACTGTTTGAGTTGCTCACAGTTTATTAGTGAAATAATACATATATATTATAGATTTTGATTTTGCAATACTGTTACAAGCTCTCAGTCAATCTGGGCAGCCCCTTAGAATTTTTTTTAACAATAAATTATTATTATTTTTTTGCTAAAAAGTTTACTCTCTTGCTTTTCAAGATCTGGAAGAGCAGACATGAATTCTACTGGTAAGGCCTCGTTCACATCACCTTTTCTCCTTTCCGTTCTCAAGCTCTGTTGAGGAGCAGGAGCATGGAAAGGGCGGATTCTGCAGATAACTGAGACCTAACTGAGCGTAACGGAGCCTAAAGACACCATAGACTATAATGGGGTTCGTTCGGTGTCCGCTCAGAACATGATTTTTGAGCGGAGACCAAAGTCCTGCACCTGCTCCGGCTTTCGCCTCCATGGCTGGTGTACCTTGTAATCTACCTCTCCAATTTTTTCAAGTACCTCGTAGGGCCCCTGCCACCTAGCTAGGAACTTACTGTCTATGGTCGGTACCAGAAGCAACACCCGATCACAAGTTCCGGACCAGAGCCTGCCGAATATAGACCCTACTCTGGGCTCGCTGTGCTGCCTCCATACGCTCCCTAACCAAGGACGGATGGAAACCACTGTTTCCATCCGTCCTTGCACCTGGGTGATGTACTCAACAACACTTTTGTGCGGTGTGGGTTGGTGTTCCCATACCTCTTTGGCGACCGCAAGGGTGTCTGCCATATAGCAGTTCGAAGGGCAAGAACCCAGTAGAGGCCTGGGGCACTTCTCTCACTGCGAACATGAGATAGGGCAGAAGAAGATCCCAGTCCTTCCCATCCTTAGACAACGCTCTTTTTAACATATTAATGTTAAGGCCGTCTGTTTGTGGATGATACACGGGCGTCCGTATCTGGTTTATGTGGAGCAACTTACAGAGTACCCCCATGACCTTGTACATAAACAGGGTCCCCTGGTCAGTCAGAACCTCCTCAGGCAGACCCACTCGAGAAAACATCTCCATTAACTCCTTAGCTACGAGTTTGGCTGATGTATGAAGAGGTGTACCGAGTAGCGTAGTCGAGGATGACCAAGATGTGTTGGTGACCTCTGAAACCTCAATAATCGGAAGAGGTACCAGATGACTATGGAAAAGTGGCTGGGGGCTGGTTATCTGGCAGGTTGGGCAAGACTTGCAATACTCTTCTACCTCTATGAACACACTGGGCCAGTAGAACCTCTGTAGAATCCGGTCCTGCGTTTTCGGCTGACCTAGGTGCCCCCCCAAGAACACGTTGGTGGGCTAACTACAACACGAGCTTCCGATACGCCTTGGGCACCACCAGCTGTTCAATATTCTCACCCCGTAGTTGATTTACCCAGTACAGCATCTCCTGTTGAACCAAAAAACGGGGAACATAGACTCGGCCCCCGGTTGTTGCAGCTCACCCTCAACTACTACCACATTCTTCCAGGCTCGGGATAGAGTCAGGTCCTGGTGCTGTACCAAAATTATCTCCGAAGATGTTGAGGTCTGCCAACTCCGTACCCGGCGGCAAGTCCTCCATGTCTCCCACCATCACACTTAACAGGGTTATCTCCCCCTCTTCCACCGAAATTGCAGTCACCCCTACCGCTGGCACTTCGGACTCAGGTTCCCAGGGTTCTGGTCTCTCCCTTGAGCCGGGCTACTCTGCTAGGGTTATGTCTGTCTCCCGGGTATCAGTAACTTTCCTATCTGGCCATAGTGCCGAATAAAACGCGTAAGTCTCTCCCATTTATGAGTTCATACTGTAATTTTGTGGTGACAGCCACCTCATGAGTCCAACTGCCGGCCACCGTAGATAGAGAGACCAGGGTGGTGGGATAGTCCTTTAAGTCCCCATGGATCCAGACTGCGCTGACCTTTCGGTCAGTATACTCGGTGGGCCGTGCCAGGGAAGCTCTTACCAGGGACACCAGGCTCCCTGAATCCAGCAGAGCCACTGCCAGAGTGTCCCCCACTTCCACTTGGCACAGGTGGCTATTGTCTATAGTCTCGTAGGTTCCTGTGGCACACAACTTCCTGGCATATATTGAGTGGTGGTAGCCATAGTTGGTGTCCATGGGTTCACCCCGATGGGGACAGTCGGCCCTTATGTATCCAGGCTCCTGACATTGCCAACAGACCACTGGGGCTGGGTCTACAGGGGGTACGTCCCGGGCGGGTTTGGCTGGCACTGACCGCCGGGTCTGGGGTGGAGATTTCCGGGGTTTGACTGGCCCCTTCCCAAAAGAACCCCCCACTAGGTCGACCATCTCCAAGGCATTACCCGGAGACACCTGGCCGATCCAGTGCTGGAGGGGGTACGGCAAAACCCTCCAGAACACATCCGCCAAGAGACGGTCCAGCATAGCAGTGGGGGTCAGTACGTCAGGCTGCAGCTATTTTTGCAAACAGTGTAACAGTTCATAATATTGCGGTCTGGCGGGTTCAGCCGGGTTAAATTCACAATGATGCACTCGCTGGGCCCGGACCAACACATTCACCCACCCCCAGTCTCGCCAGGATCTTACCTTTTACGGTCAGATAGTCGGCCGATGGATCATCAGGGAGATCGAAAAAAACTTTCTGGGGCCCAGACCCCAGGAGAAGAGCAACGACCTCAGCCTACTGTTCTCGGGGTAACTTTTCCCTCATGGCCACCTTTTCGAACACCGCCAGATAGGTCTCAACGTCATCCGAGGGATTGCTGCACGGACAGCTTTCCGGGCATCGTGGACATTCAGGGATGCTCCTGCCGCTTGAAATGCCATCACATGTTACAATAGCAGCTGGTTAGTTTCCTGCTGCTTGTTAGCCTCCTGCTGCTGCAGGTTAGCCTCCACGAGGGCCTTCACGACCGCCTCCATTTTGTCAGGGGACACGGGTCATAACCTTGCCGGCTAAATGTAGTACATACACTTGTGTCGGGGAAAACTAAAACTTTTCGACCTTCAGGCCTGCCTCACTGCGTTTTCCCACATCCAACACCAAATGTGGGGATTTGCTGTGGTAGACAGGCTTGCGGACGCAGTATAGAGGCAGCGACAACGTCTTTAACTTAAACAGTTTGATGTTTATTCACACATAAGGATAGGCCAACAATAAATCAGTTTCAAGGAAAACAGTCACCTTGAGTCTGGTGTTTGTTCACACCATGCAGCAACACATAAGACCTTGGACATAGCAGAAACCACCTGCTCTCATGCCAACAAGGTAGCAGGCCTTTACGCAGGCCCAAACTCCCAGGTCCCAACACAGAGACTGACAGAGCTTCAATGTCAGAGAGGAGCACATTCTCTCGACCTGACAGTGCTGCCTGTGTTTTAGAGCCCAAACCAAGACCCCGGCCTGGAACGTGGGGGACAGCCACCCACCCTGCACTTTGGCTGCTCCCAGTAAGAGCCGGCCCGGATCGGCTTTACAGCCATATTAAATAGCAAAACCATGTCAGCCAGCAGTAGCTGCCGCTGACACATGAAATTACTGACTCTTACCTAACCGAGGCCAGGAATCTCGGTGACACATACCTTCCGTTAATGACGGACCCTTGCGCCTTCCTACAGAAGATAGAAGGTCCTTCTATCTTCATTCAGCAGTACCTGCGCTGACATGACAGCAGTGAGGGTCCTTTTGCAGGTCCTTCAAGAAGAACAAAGAAGAGGATCCCGGCTGCGCGATCAAGTGGATGAGGTGAGTTATCTGAAGGAGGTTCTGTGTTCTCATGAAAGATGCAGCTTGGTGGTAAATCTGCAAAAAAAAGGGGGTTAGTCAGCACATCCCAATGCGCAGGTGCACGCCGCCATGGCAAAGACCTAGAGAAAAAAAGACAATGCAACAGCAACCTGCAAATCAGATCAAGTACAATAATGCCATAGTCACAAAAATTATAGTTCTAATATTACGCTTATTTATAAAGTGAGATGCTTGGCAAATGCATTTGTACAAAACCATCTGAGCCCGTCTGCCAAACGTCAAGGCGATCTCTGTAAGACTGGTCCTAACACTAAATACTACCTGTAATGCGCCATAATGGCTGCCATAAAGTTCAGGAAGCTGACTAACCCCCTTTTTTTTGCAGATTTACAATGTGGCACTCCAGCGAGTCGTGCACTCCTGATTAGCCTGTCTGCCCCATAGGCTGATTTTAATTAGTTTCAGTATAAAGCTGTGGCCTGCTCTCACTACATTCATTGGAAGCTGTCTAGCACAAGGAAAGGTATAGAGTGGGCTCGGCATGCATGTTGGTACCTGCATCCCTTGTAATGGAGGCCATTATGGCACCAAAAATGGTAAAAGGCAGAGTGGACCCAGCATGCATGTGGATCCAACACTTCCTGAGCTTGGTGGTAAGAGATGAATGGAAGTATTCTTTGTGCTATGCAGGTATAATTAATAGTGGTCTCCCTGAGTGGAGACCAAGGAACATCCAATATAGTTTTTAAAAAAATTATAAGTCCAAAAGTTACATTTTGCTTTTTTTTAAATCCTACCTCACAACCAACATCCAGTCCAAACATATTTATTTTCCTCTCACAGCTGACATCCAAACATATTCCCTTTTCTCCATCTCACTACACACATTACCACCACTTCTCCATCTCACACATTACCACCATTTCTCACCAAATTACTACAACTCACACTCCATGCAAATCTCATCCTTGGTCAGATTTGAACCAAGGACCTCACTGCTCTAAGACACCAGCACCAACCGCTGGAGCCACCACACTGCCCAACAGAAGAGACCACTCGGAGGTGAGCAATGACATGGTCCAGCAATGGGAGGAGGTTGAAATGCAAATTATTTTTGCTGACCCATATATAACAGCAAGATATTACACTGCCATAGTCAAGTGTAAGAAGAAACCCAGTGAGAACACACAATCTTCAGGCAAGAGTCGGGATTTGAACCAAGTATCACAGTACTAGTAATACACCAGCACTAACCACCATGTTGAAAACACTGAAAAGATTAGAGATGTCATTACAAAAACAATGGTGCCTCCTCTCGTTGCAGGTCCATGCCAACACTCACCTCAGCATGCTTGCTAGTGTTAAGCTGAACGGTGGCTCAGTAGTTAGCACTGGTGTTTTGGGGTAATGTTGCCCTGGGTTTGAATTCAACCAATGGTTTTATTCACCTAGAGGTTTGTGTGTTGTGGTCTCCCTACACTTAGTAATTTCCCCCCCCAAATTTTTTTATCTCCAAACACATTTTCATTGCAAACTAACCATTATTACTACTACTAACAGTCAACAGATATCATCTGTGGTCAGATTTGAACCAAGGATCTCACTGTTAGATATCCAGTTTATCCACTCGAGCCACCACACAACCCAACACAAAAACCCACTATGAGCTGAGCAATGAAATCATCCAGCAATGGGAGGAGGTCCTCATTTTTAAAATTTCCATCACAGAAATTTCGCCCAATCCTGGCAGCCCTGGTTAGAAAACATCTCTTGGGTGTAGAAACTTTACTAAAGTGTCTGGATGGATAAATAATAAGAAGCATTTCTCTCTCCTTGTTGTAGCGATTGGTGGGGGTCTCAGCACTCAGACCCCTACCAATCAACACCTTTGATAAGTGGCTATGACATATCAAAAGTTTACCGGAAAGCTCAGTGACCGTTTAACATTTTTTTATTTTTTTTTGTACCACTAGGGTACATGGCTTTTATAATGCACCGATATACCTAGTAGGTCGCTGTATCGGCTGTCTGTGGCACAGCCTAGTAGGCATACAGTCATGACAGGCTGGGGGGGGGGGGGGGTTGTTAGGCCATTGGCTGCCATGGCATTGTATTGGCACCCATCCTTCTGTCTAACTGCCTAGATGCCACAGCCGTGTTTTGTGCATGTGTCACGGTGCTCCTACCTGGATACACTGGACCCCAGGCGTTGTAGCAGAAAAAGGGTGCAGTTAACTTAGGGGATGAAGAAATAATTGAGTCCAGACATTGCAATGAAGTTCAAAGCAGTTTTACTTGGCATAAACGTTTCTCCAAACAATTCACAGGCTTTCTCTTGGTTTCCAGCAAGTGTTAGCATTTACTGGCAGGCAAACAAACTTAACTCTGCTACATCTGTTGCTCCCTGGCTCTGCTGTGTTGACAAGCTTAAATAAAATATTTTCCTTTGCTGTGTGCTGCAACTTCTCTCTGTAGTCTGTCTCTTAAGTAGTACCAGGGAAGTATACCTCCTGGCTTCAGATGCTCCAGGCTGTGGCCTCCATTTCCAGCAGAGCTGAAGGTGCTCTAGCTGTCTTAGGCAGGGCCGGTCCAGTAGGGATGCAAACCTGCTGCACAACCTCCCTTGGAAAAGGGTAGGCTCACACTGACCTCTAACTACCTAGTCTCTTCTCTCCCTTAGAGGGAGACTTCTCTGCAAATGTAGCTCTGCCATGTTTGCTGCCACCTACTGGTGAACCATAAACAGTTGCATAGAAATAAAATTGAAATGCCCAATGTGGAGGACCTGCAATAAATACATATGATGACATGACATTAACTATTAAAGCCATCAATTTTAAGACATGGGAATGGAAGGGCACTGGAGCTGGATCATAATATTTTGGCAATATATCTGCCCTCCTGTGAGGTTCTTCCATCTAATGCCTGAAAATCGACAAGCTTTTGGTGTAAACCGTTCAATCATATCATTTCCCCTACAACTTGATGACCGCATCATCAAGAAACCTAGCTTATCAACACCCAAAAAATTGATCATTACCCGTGTAGTGCCAGAGGCCAGTAAATAAATATTTTATAATAAGTTATTCATTTAAAAAAAATATAAAAATAGATTTATACGTATACAAATATAAAAACAGCATTTTATCAATTTGGCACATCGCAGGGAAGATCATTCAACTTTGGGTGGACAAAGATAAATATGGGTTGGCCCTGAGATGAACATGTGTCTCAGATACAACAGCACCAATGGAGGTTGTGCTAAGGACAATCCCATGTACAGCTGGCATTAGAAAGGGGTCACTTACTTTAGAGACTATGTTAATGCTTTAGACTTTACAACTAGAAAAGCTATCAGATATGTAAAAAAAAAACAAAAAAAAAAACAAACTTGAGTTAGTCTGAACTAAAGCTCATCTAAGATTGTCCCGCTAGAACCATCAGCCCCTTTCTTGACATTACAATGAATGTTGACATCTACACTACTTGGATGAATGTCCCCACTGTCATTGTAGGATCATTCATGCAACAGCATACAAGGCAAGACTGCTTGGTCTTTTAGCACAATGGCAAACGAGCAGACAAATCCCAGCGGTTATACCATATACATGTAGTGTTCAATGGTCCACATTTTCCAACTAATGGGCGGATCGCATTTTCAAACAACGAGCAGCCAAAAAAAGGGCTGTATGGGCACCTTATGATTTGAGTGACTTCCTTAGGTGCCCATTCATGAGACAAACGTTGGCCTAAACACCTGACTTTGGCTATTTTAGCTGACCATTGCTTGAAAAACTAGCTTGATGGCCAACGGGAGACTTCTGTCTACTAAAAACATGTTTGGCCAGGTTGGAAAATTTCATCTGAAACTGGCCGATTATTTACAATTTTGCTCCACGCCGTCTCCTTTGTTGACCAGTTTAGCGTCTTCTGTTGCTAGTGTGATGTTTCATGCGATGGCCAGCTCAGACCACGGTATGAGGATGGTACCATTGCCTTGCCCAAGTATGGCTCCAAATTGAAATTTGATCAAGGCTTCATCCACTAATCAAGGGGAAACATTCTTAGAGGAAATGGTTTCTCCTAAAAAATACTTTTATACAGAAACTTCAATTAAAGTTAATAAAAGAGGCAGCTTTTAGCTTGAGTATCATATCCAAGTAGGATGAAAAAATAGTCAGTGATGCAAGCGATGGTCATCTCAGACCACGGTACGAGGATGGCACCATTGCTTTGCCCAAGTATGGCTCCAAGTTGAAATTTGATCAAGGCTTCATCCACTAATCAAGGGGAAACTTTCTTAGATGAAATGGTTTCTCCTAAAAAATACTTTTATACAGAAACTTTAATGAAAGTTAATAAAGAGGCAACTTTTAGCTTGAGTATCATATCCAAGGAGGATGAAGGAAGTTGTGTCTTAGAAATGTGCAGCTGGTGGATCATTTGTGATGCTCCCGTTTCAGTAGGCACATGTGATGAGGCACGTGATTTCTTTGAATATCTTTCAGAGCTCATAAAACTTTCACACACTTTATCTGTAATATAATTAAGGACTCATTCTCAAGATCTTTGATATGTTGTTCTATTATTTTTCAAAGGTCCATTCATTCCCCCTTGTCTCTCTTTTTATTGTGTATATATATTGATTGCTGTTTCTTCATATATTCTTGTAGTACGCCGGATGAAGGGACTGGTGATGTCTCGAAAGCTCGCCATGTAACATCAATACTTCAATTTTTGTTGGCCATTAAAAGGTATCACACCTGCAATACTCTTATTTAGTTTCTCTTAAAGGGGTTGTCCGGGTTCAGATCTGACCCCGGACATACCCCCATTTTCACCCAGGCAGGCCCCCTGACAAGAGCATTGGAGCAGTTCATGCTCCGATGCTCTCCTTTGCCCTGCGCTGAATCAGAAATTTTGTGGAGTATCGGTGATGTACTGGGCTCTTCTTCGGGCTGCCAGGCGGAGGCTTTCACCTAGCAGTGAGCCCGGTGACGTCACCGGCACTGATGTAAAACGGCTAGGGCAGCACTAAAGCCCGCCCATCAGAGCCGGTGATGTCACTGAATACACTGCCGGGCGGAAGCCTTGTTATAGTAAATAAAAGAGCCCTTGCTCTGCTCTATCCTGCGCAGGGCAAGGGAGAGAATGAACTGCTTCGATGCTCATGTCAGAGAGGGCTGCCTGGGTGAAATTATGGCTATGTCCGGGTTAAGCTCCACACCCGGACAACCCCTTTAATGAGAGCACTAAACTAGTTTGAACATCTTTGAAATGGTTATCTGTGTATGCTCTTCCACTTAGTCAAAGGTGCAAAGTAAAAAAACTTTCATTCTCAAAGTCTTTAAAAATATGTGCCTTGTGGGAAATCTTAGGACTGTTTAAACGGTTCAACCAGTGGCCTAGGCAGCAAAAACATTATCCATATCCTAAAAAGCCTAATAAAGAGAGGAAGACACGATGATCTTCTCTGTTCCAGTTGATTCTATACGGAGCTGTAAAATAGACAAAGAGATGCAATTACTTAAGTACAAAACAGAAATGTCCAGAGATGGGTGCTAAAGGTCCATGGAGTATTGTCTCCACATCACTGTAGTAATCTAACAACTGAGCAGAACAAAAACCAAACTGTCTCCCTGGTCAAACATAATGGGATAAAATGACCTCCCCCCCATGTCTGCTGCTTGGGCTGGTGTGATGTCATAGCTGTCTCTTCTCCCTATTTACTATTTAGTGTATTATTTCCTTAATGAGATATTAGAAAGTCACATAGACATAGTCAAGTGATAACATTCTGGATCTGAGTGGAGATGCCAATGGGCACCCAGAACGTCAGCCACCCGGCACAAAGTAAAGTGTCCACATCGCTTTGGGGATGGTAGGTAGAAAGCTCAGCTGGTTTCTATGACTTTGGGTTATGTGTTCTTGAACATATGAGGCCTTGAGATCTTAACCTCCACCCACTGTCAGACCAACCAAGTACCACATTCATTGGCGCATTTTAAACTACTCATCTAGGGAATTAATAGGAGTCCTCCAGGCTGTCTGTATATGGTTGGAGGTGTAAACAGATATACTCTGTCAAGATCTGTAGCTTCCAGGACCATGCCCATAAATAATAGTTTGATATACTGATGGCTATTTGGGCCTATCAGGGTAACTACCAACTATTGTCTAATATACAGTCGGGATGTAGTAGATTATTACTTGGTTCATCTTTAACCTTAGATCCCTGAGAAAAATAAAGAAAACAAAAACAAAAAACACTGATGATGAGGCTCCTACAATACACAAGATAGAAAATCAATAGTAAATAGGGACTACAAATCACCTAAAAGGCACTTGTATCATTATAGAATAGGCTAGGTCTCTTTGGTTGATGATCAAGAAGATCTTAGGCTAGTTTCGCACCTGCAGTGTGAACTCTGGAAGGATGGTCCAGAAGACAATGCCGGGAATAGACCGGACACAAACCACAGCATTGTCTGCTGGAATCCGGCCAGACACAAAATTCTCTGCTGGAACAGCTTGCCGCAATTCACACTGAAGAAACTAGCCTCATCCTCCTTTCTGCAATAAATGAATATTTAAAAAGGTTGGCCTAATCTGGGACCGGCCAATCATATAATGAGAATCGACGGCAGATGTTGGGAGAAAGAAGGATCAAGCTGTTGGATTTCAACATGCACAATTATTTTGCTCCAAGGGAAGTTAAGACACCAACAAACTCTCCTCGCTCTTTTGAGACCACGTTCGAGAACGGGAGGAGTAACCGTCAGCTGAACAACGGTAGAGAAAGTTTCTTGCATAATGTTATTATAGTGAGTTTACATATTTCTTTTTCTCAGAGAAGTATTGTCTGGCCTGTAAGATTCCTTACACCTACTTGGCAAGGAGAATATAGTACCTCCCCTCCCCCCCCCATAATCCAGACTCTGCTCTATAACTCCAAAATGGCCAACCACCTTCGTATTAGCAGTTATAATAGAAAGAACAGCCATAAAAAGCAATAGTAAATATATTTATTCAACTTACCTCATCATCTTCTTGGTCTTTGACTCTATAAAGAGACAATAAGAGTGACCTTAGAACGACTGAATATTTGTACCAATCACATAAATAAGCACAAGTGTCAAAGATAAGTTTCTTACTCAGACTTTCCTTGATGGATATTGATAAATGAAGATTTTTCAGTGTCTAAGAAGAGAGCAGAAGAACAACAGTTTTTATCATGTTCATAAAATGTATCATAGGGATTTGGCTTGTGTCCCAATGACCTGACCATCAATGGGAATTCAACCACATGGGAGTGATACCAAGAACCTTCAAAGATCAGAATTATGAGAGTTGCCAAGCCTATCTAACTACTGTTTAAATACCCTGTGAGATTCACCACTCAGGAACTCAATAAGTCAGAGCAGAGAACCATGACCAGCTTATGTTCAGGAGACCTGTCATATAGGAAGGGGTCGCCCAAAATGGCCAACTTCTTTATTGATTGGGTCTTTCCCTTTCCTTGTGGGTCACTGTTCTTGAGAGGACTACGGACCATGGATGATCTATGGACTCTAGCCTATGAGTTTACAGTCTAGTTTTCTCAAAGTGCATAAACAGTAACAATATGGCACTTTTACCCGGTTTTACCAATTTATTATTGTACTGTATGTTTCACTGACATAAACCCATCACTACAGGGTTGGACTGCACCACCCCAGAACCAGAGGGACCTCTGAAAGGTCCAGGTTATACTACCATAGTGGTCTCTAAAAAGGTGAGAAAAAAACATATTAAACTTTATTGATGACATGGGCCTAGAGAATAATTTTCTCTGGTTGGCCCAAGAAACCCCACATTCATGGTCTACCGCATCCCTCTTTACATTTCTACTGATGGACATTTCCTGATGGAAGATCAAAGTTCCCTCAACAATGTTCTAGGTCACTCAGTCGATATGGCCACAAAAAGAGTCTGAAGTCTTCCCTCCCAGATCTTTACAGACCCAGTTGACTATAGCTGTGTAATCACTTGATACTCCATAACTTGGAGGTGAGAATAATCTGTATTACAGTGCTAGGTTATAGGGGATAAAGTTGACTTACATGTTTCTTGACTGGGAACATTCACGTGGTCTTCATTATTCTGGTCACCTGGAAATAACAACAGATTACTATAATATGTGTAGAAGACTATTAGAAAAGGAGTCCCTTTCTATAAATACGGAAGCTAAGAGAGGTGAGAATAATCTGTATTACAGTGCTAGGTTATAGGGGATAAAGTTGACTTACCTGTTTCTTGAATGGGAAAATTCACGTGGTCTTCATTATTCGGATCACCTGGAAATAACAACAGATTACTATAATACGTGTAGAAGACTATTCGAAAAGTAGTCCCTTTCTATAAAGACGGAAGCTAAGAGGATCAGTCACCAATCTTGGATTGGCTGCTATCCTTCGTTATGTTGCAAGGCCTGTGAAAATCTGGGACAATAGGGGTAGCAACCTCTAGTAGAAGCTCCACAAAGACACACTTTCTTTCTCTTGGAGGAGAGCTAATCTGCATATCCTTTTTCCCAGGGAACATTGCATGGCATCTAAGACTCCCTATGTCAGCTGTGACTCTCTCTGCACGGAGAATCAGCATCCTCAAGGCCTAATGCCAAATGCAAAGCCAACAGATTCTTCTCCTGAGGGTAAGGCCACTGGTTGCCATGAACTGCAGACACATTAAACTGTAGTATTAAACTTCTGGAGGGCAGGGACTGGTTACCAAAGTACTTAATGCCAAGGACTGGGGCATTCAATTAAGGAAAAGTAAGAGGCCTCTTGCTCTACATGCCAAGAGAACATATATGAAGAGTAGACTGTATCTTACATAGTTCCAAAAGTTCAAAAAGACACAGGTCCATCAGTTCTAACCTCTAATACTGTGTTAATCCAGAGGATGGCAAAATAACTCCCCAGGTTGGATACCAGTTGCCCCATATTTCAAAAATGTAAAATTATCCAGCAGCCCTTGCTTTTGGAGTGTATACCGTGGTGAAGCCATGGACTGACTAAGGACTAAGCAACTTATATTCAATGTGTAATTACAGTATGTCATCTGTAAGAAGATATTATATTTTTATCCAGAGATGGACGTACCTTGTCCACTTGAGTCTGATGACCACTTCCAACACTTCCACAACACCACCACAGATAATATCAACACCGATATGAAGGAGACTATGATTATCCATCTATGTGTCCTTTCTGTAAGGAGTAAAACCAGACGTTAGAAGAATTACTAAAAATCTTACACTCTGTGTCAGAATAGACCATCAATATCCCCAATGTATTAATGGACACAACTGTACCCTTTAAATACCACCTCAGAACAAGGATACCCAGTTAGCTATACGTATGGAAACATCTAATTTTCCAGTTTTGGCCTTCATTGGCATGGAGAGTAATTTTCAAGGGAGAATAATCTATATTTATACTTTATATCATCGATGATCATGATGACTTACGTGTATTTGGAACCGAAGAAGATGAAGTTGAAAATGAAGACTTATCATCTTGGTCACCTAGAAATAATTAGAGATTACAGAGGAACATCTCCAAATGACCACACCACATCCAGACCAGTTTTTGGTTTCATCATATCTTAGGCTATGTTCAAATCATGTTCTTTTGTCTCTGGTTCTTTTTACACTGTGTCTGCAGTGGACGTTTTCCATAGCCCCTGATGCATATGTTAAAAGTATCTATAGGCCCTCATTACGCTGTGAATAATGGCCCCATTATGACAAGTGGTCTTTAAGCCTCCTTCAGCAGTGTCCATCAGGACGACCCTTGTTACACTACAGTAGATATTTAAAAAAATATTTTTGTTTTAGCATAGGTCATGGAGGCATCCATTAATTTGTACATGCCCAAGGCTTCCATAGAGAAATCCTCCTAATGGAAACTTTGCAAGAACCCAGCAGACACATTGCGACTAGAACCTAAAACTGTATATAACGTTGGGAACAGCTGTTTGGCCTTCAAGAGATGAAATAGTGTAGTCCACCATACTATCCCATATCTACTCATTCGTGGTAATCTGACGTATACCAGGCAGAAGAACAGTCTATTGAATGCAGCCTGACTACTGGAGTCCTATGGACACGTTTAAAGTGTAAGTTGGGAGATGCTCTAAATGCCAACCAAAAACATGATGTGAACAGACCCTTGTTCATACGGCCCATTTTCTTTCAGAATATCACATCTATAGTGCAATTTTGGTATGTATCAAATACTTTAAGACAGTAGACCCTTTGTGTAAAGACGAAGCAACAGGGATCATTCTCTTATCTATAGAGGCCTCCAGTTTACTGAACAGGTCATGGCGAGGAAACATCAGCCCCAGACTTTGTCTGGTGCCAGAAGCTATAGCCAGCAGTACCCTGTTGCCCGCATTCGATTACCCTATGGTATTTAGTTGGTGCATATGTGCCTGCAAATACATTTAGTTTCGCTCATTTTCATGCTACTGTGCTACCAATCACAGAGCCCCCAATACTCAGCCAAGACATCTATAGGGTCCCCAATATAGGGTTGAGCGGTAAACCGGTGTCAACGATACACCGCGGTATTATAAAACAGCGATATGGCGATATCGCCGTTTCCAAATAACCACGGTATTTGGTGACATCATAGGGGCAGTCATATGCTTGCTGACCCCTCCTAAATTTGTGTCAGCCCGCCCCTGCATCGTGCATATGCATACCGTACATATTACTTCCTGCAGCGGCCGCCCCCCGGATCCTCCTCGCTCCTATATTCAAGTCTCCGCCCACTGGCCGAGCACAGGAGCGAGGCACGCAAAGTCAGGCAGCAGTCCGTGTCCAAGCCAAGGTGGGGGAAGAGGAGACCCTAACGGCCCGGGTGTCAGAAATAAAGGTTGTACTGTCTATGTCTTCTGCGGCCCATGGTGATGGCAGTTGATAAACTATAATGTCTCCTTGTTGCCCCCATACCGGAGCAACAAGAAGACATTGCTGTATGGGGGCCACAAGACATTATTATACTGATGGCAGAGGGGTTACAAATTGTTGTCCCATACAGTATAATGTTACCAGGTCCCATACAGTATATAATGTCTCCTTGTGCCCCGCTGCCTGCCCATACGGTATATAATGTCTCCTTGTGCCCCGCAGCCTGCTCATACAGTATATAATGTCTCCTTGTGCCCCGCAGCCTGCCCATACAGTATATAATGTCTCTTTGTGCCCCGCAGCCTGCCCATACGGTATATAATGTCTCCTTGTGCCCCGCAGCCTGCCCATACAGTATATGTCTCCTTGTGCCCCGCAGCCTGCCCATACAGTATATGTCTCCTTGTGCCCCGCAGCCTGCCCATACAGTATATAATGTCTCCTTGTGCCCCGCAGCCTGCCCATACGGTATATAATGTCTCCTTGTGCCCCGCAGCCTGCCCATACGGTATATAATGTCTCCTTGTGCCCCGCAGCCTGCTCATACAGTATATAATGTCTCCTTGTGCCCCGCTGCCTGCCCATACGGTATATAATGTCTCCTTGTGCCCCGCAGCCTGCCCATACGGTATATAATGTCTCCTTGTGCCCCGCAGCCTGCCCATACGGTATATAATGTCTCCTTGTGCCCCGCTGCCTGCCCATACGGTATATGTCTCCTTGTGCCCCGCAGCCTGCCCATACAGTATATGATGTCTCCTTGTGCCCCGCTGCCTGCCCATACGGTATATAATGTCTCCTTGTGCCCAGCAGCCTGCCCATACGGTATATAATGTCTCCTTGTGCCCCGCTGCCTGCCCATACGGTATATAATGTCTCCTTGTGCCCCGCAGCCTGCCCATACGGTATATAATGTCTCCTTGTGCCCCGCAGCCTGCCCATACAGTATATGTCTCCTTGTGCCCCGCAGCCTGCCCATACAGTATATGTCTCCTTGTGCCCTGCAGCCTGCCCATACAGTATATAATGTCTCCTTGTGCCCCGCAGCCTGCCCATACAGTATATGTCTCCTTGTGCCCCGCAGCCTGCCCATACAGTATATGTCTCCTTGTGCCCTGCAGCCTGCCCATACAGTATATGTCTCCTTGTGCCCCGCAGCCTGCCCATACAGTATATAATGTCTCCTTGTGCCCCGCAGCCTGCCCATACAGTATATGTCTCCTTGTGCCCTGCAGCCTGCCCATACAGTATATGTCTCCTTGTGCCCTGCAGCCTGCCCATACAGTATATGTCTCCTTGTGCCCTGCAGCATATGTCTCCTTGTGCCCCGCAGCCTGCCCATACGGTATATAATGTCTCCTTGTGCCCCGCAGCCTGCCCATACAGTATATAATGTCTCCTTGTGCCCAGCAGCCTGCTCATATGGTATATAATGTCTCCTTGTGCCCCGCAGCCTGCCCATACAGTATATAATGTCTCCTTGTGCCCCGCAGCCTGCCCATACAGTATATAATGTCTCCTTGTGCCCCGCAGCCTGCCCATACAGTATATAATGTCTCCTTGAGCCCCGCAGCCTGCCCATACAGTATATAATGTCTCCTTGTGCCCCGCAGCCTGCCCATACAGTATATAATGTCTCCTTGTGCCCCGCAGCCTGCCCATACGGTATATGTCTCCTTGTGCCCCGCAGCCTGCCCATACAGTATATGTCTCCTTGTGCCCCGCAGCCTGCCCATACAGTATATAATGTCTCCTTGTGCCCCGCAGCCTGCCCATACAGTATATAATGTCTCCTTGTGCCCCGCAGCCTGCCCATACAGTATATAATGTCTCCTTGTGGTCCCCATACAGTATATAATGTCTCCTTGTGGTCCCCATACAGTATATAATGTCTCCTTGTGGTCCCCATACAGTATATAATGTCTCCTTGTGGTCCCCATACAGTATAATGTCTCCTTGTGGCTGCCCCCATACAGTATAATGTCTCCTTGTGGCCCCCATACAGTATAATGTCTCCTTGTGTTTTTTTCTTTTAAACGGGTAATTATCGCGATATATATAGTTATCGCGATAAATTTCTTAATAATGTTATCGTCTGAATATTTTTGATATCGCCCAACCCTACCCCAATACACTACCAAGACATCCATAGGGTCCCCTAAAACCTTCCAGTGCTCTATACACCAACATAATCTTATACTATCCTGCTAACTCTAGGACACCCCCACATTTGCTGGCACAGAAGGGTATGGAGGAGGTGGTCCTGAGACACCACCATTTTTTAGAATACAGACATGTCTGCATTACAAGGAATTGGAGAATTATAGAACAACAATTCCAGCTGAACCCCCTGTATTGATGTTTTTAATCCTTATGTGGACAATGGAAATAGACATGACTATACGAACAAATTCCATGTCCTGGGGGTCTAGTGGCTCCATCCTCTGGACTAGGTTTCCAGTATTGTCCACACCCTGATGATCAGGGTCCTGGTGTCTGTATTTCTAGGTATAGTAGAATCTGATGTCCATGATAGATGGTCAATCTTAAGTAAAAGAATCCTATTGCATTGACCTTCTACAGGGACAATTTAATTTGTTTCTGAAAGGTTATTTAGAGTTCTTGCATATCCTACAAGACAAGGTGTTCCTCATGTAGGCCTCTGCTTCAACCTGATAATGGAGCCCAGCCATAACTGGGACCACATGGTCAACCAGGAGACCAAACCGTCTGTCAGTACAGCAGGTATCTGGAGTCTTATCTTCAGGGTCTGACATCCCCCGCCGCCCTGTAGTACGGTCAGCACTATCCACACTACGTGACTTGTTTTTCTGTAATGTTCATTTGCCCTTGGTTTGCCCTTTAAACTCAATAACCAGGAAAACATACCACCACAAATGGTGACGTTAAAGGTCTCAGTTCTCATTTCACCATCTTCATTTAAAGTAATGTCAACTGTGTATCTTCCAGCATCATCTTCATTCACATTTGCTATGACCACTTCCGTCCCATTATCACGAAGCTCGTATTTGTCCTTCAATATGAAAGTCACTTTGCCATTTTCAGTCTTTGCAATCAGCATGTCTTTTTTGGGGGACGTAAGCTTGAATTCACTCTTGATACCCAAAGATGCAAAAGACAACGTGATGTCGGAATTTAAATGCCCGCATATGTTATGAGTTGGAGCTTGTACTACAACAGAACAGAAAGTATTCGTTAAGGGATCTTACATACAGTAAAACAGTAATTCTCTACTTTACTGAAAAGCCACCACCTCCCAATTCTGTCCGCCAACTTGGTCTTCTGCCATAGATAACTCCAGGCCCCATACAGTGCTATTTTCCACGGTAAAGACCAGAGGTGTCCAGCAAAACAGTAAAGAAACAACCAGACGGCACATTTTACACATGGCATCCACTTTTCCCACGTCTTTGGTTAGGGTCAAGGCACTCAGCTGGTCAAAACACTTGGGTGATCTACGCAATTCTATAAAATATAAAAAAAGGACTGTATATATGTGTATATGTATGTATGTATGTATGTGTATATGTATGTATGTATGTATGTTCGTTCCGCGAACGCAACCATCGATTTCAACAAAACTTGGCATACACATCCCTTGCTACCTGGAAAGAACTCTTGTGTGGGGGGAAGGGGGGTCTCAGCTCTCTAGGACATACCGTTCCCGAGATATTCCCCAAAAATTACCTGCATTAGCCAATACAAGCCTCTCTCTTCATATCTCAACTGCCATACACACGGTCACATGACCCTTATCAGCCAATAGAAGCTCGTAGGCTCTTCGTCTCCACATACACACAGTTTTACTCCAGGTTTCCATAACAACCCAGCCATTTTTCTTCATTGCTGTAGGTCGGCTTTAGGCTAGGGCTGCACGACACATAGGGCACAACGACACTGCTACATGCATCCATCTTGGATGGATTTTTCTGCGACTGTCGAGTCGCAGCATGTCGCAGTGTGACACCATAGCCTATCATTATAAAAATTGTTGTGCGACACGTCGTCATGTAGCCCTAGCCTTAAAGGGGCAGAGCACCGCGGAGGTCACTGCCAAGGGGGCGGGCACAGCGGAGGTCACTGCCAAGGGGGCGGGCACCGCGGAGGTCACTGCCAAGGGGGCGGGCGTCAATATTAAAATAGCAGCTGCTGTGGAGGTCACTGTTAAGGCAGCAGGGTACTGTGAGGTCACTTAAGGGGCAGGGAACAGTGGAGGACACTGATAAGGGGACGGTCCCCTATGGAGCTAAGTGTTAAGGGGCGGGGTGCTGTAGAGGTCACTGTTAAGGGAGCGGGCCCCTGAGAAGGTCATTGTCTAGGGAGTGGGGTACTGTGAAACTCACTGTTAAAGGGGCAGGCTGCTGTGAAGGTCAAAGTTAAGGGAATGGGCTGCTCTGGAGGTCCCATTTTAGGAAGGCTGGGCACTGTGAGGGGGTCAGTGGTCAGTGTTAAGGGGTGGGGGGCTATGCAGGTTACTGTTATGGGGGACACTGTAGCTATCTTTTAACGACACACACAAACATTAAGTGAAATAGATGAAATGGGGTCAGTACGAGTACGATACCACATATGTATAGGTTTTATGGGGGAGATTTATCAAACTGGTGTAAAGTAGAACTGGCTTAGTTGCCCAAAGCGACCAATCCGATTCCACCTTTCATTTTTCACAGCTCCTCTGGAAAATGAAAGGTGAAATCTGATTGGTTTCTATAGGCAACTAACCTAGTTCTCCTTTGCACGAGTTTGATAAATCTCCCCCTATATATGTCTAAATACTGTAAGAATAAGTTAATACTTTGAAAAAAAAAAATATATATTTTGCCCATCACCATCATTTTCTTTAGGGTTATGTCTACTGAGCTGTTTGGGGGCTAATTTTTGTTGCAGGATGATCTGTAGTTTTTATTTATACTATTTTAACACTGGGCGTTATAAATTTTTTAGGGTAAATATTTTTATATTTTACTAGTATAAGTGTTTTTCGGACGTGGTGATGTCCATGATTTTTATGATTTTGCAGGCAGCCTAGGAGGCTAAACATTCACTCATTTTTTTTAATTCAATATTACCATATTCCATACAGCATTCTGGTAATACATGAGTTGCTGATTTCTCATGATGGCCAACATAAGAATTGCAGCTCTAGTACGCTGGGTCTTTTCAGAGAGACCCAGCCTATTAAAGTGAATTGCTGGCAACCCCATAGGCTGCAGAGGGATGCCGGAAATAATCCATAAGCGTGCGCTTCCAGGTTTTCCACTGTTTAGATGCCATTATCATGGCATCTAAAAGGCCGTAATGACCGCAATCGGCATTATTGCCAGTCGTGGTCATTAGTCATGGGCCTCTGCTGTTTGAAACAGCATAGACCTGCTGGCCATGGTGCTCGCTGCATGCGCGAGTTAGCACCATGTTTTAGACATTGCTCCAGCGCCGTACATGTATGGTGCTGGTAGAGAAAGGGTTAAAGGATGCACTTCCATTAGTGCGTGCACTATTACCTGATGTACGCAGTAAGGTCACAGTGCAGCAGAGGCCCAGTGAAGACCAGGGTGCCTGACTGCAAGAGAGACTGCAAGGAGTGGCGAAGCAGGAGTGGTAAGTGAATTTATAACAGGGATCTGATTAGAGATCTGTCTGAAAGGGGGTGGGGGAGGGGGGAATCTCACATGGGGATCTGATCGGAGGTCTGACAGAGGCCTGATCTGAGGTCTGATGCAGGGGTCTGACATGGAGGTCTAAAGACGGTCTGATCTGAGGTTTAATATGGGGTCTGATCTGAGGATTTGATATGGCGGTTTGTTCTTAAAGGTAATGGGGGGGGGGAGGGGATTTACTGTGCACAATATAAGGGGTATTTTCTGTAACCTGGAACAGGGGAGCTAGAGATTAGAGGTCCTGGGGTAGAGGCATGAGAAGGAAGAGGACCTGAAGCAGAGATAGTAGGGAAGGGGATCTGGGGTAGGGACACTAGACAGTGGTGCAGAGGCACTAAAGAGATTGGGACCTGGAGAAACATTATATACAAAGCAGCAGAGACTTAAAGGGGTTGTCCGAGTTATGAAAAAAAATAATATAGCACTGAAAATCTGATATATAACTGAGGTAAGCAAGTTTTATGCAAAATTTTTTTTATATATTTCCTAATTTCCCTGGCCCTTTGTTTACATGCAATAAAAACAATCTCTGCCCCTCCCCCAGCTCTGCTAAGGGAGTGGATACAAGAGCTGCCCTGAGTGACATGTCTGCCTGCTGGGAGAATCAACAGCAACTTGTAAGTGTAGAACTACAAGTCCCACCTATATAATGACACTGCTAATACACACAGGATCTTCCCCCTACCTTCTTGTGCAATGCTCTCTCTAGTCTGTCAGATCCCATAATTGTCACTGCTGAGGCTAGCCAGTATGTGCAGCTGAAGGGGTTAAGAATCTTAGGAGAGAGAGCAGACTGCAGTAAAGGGGGGCGTGGCCAGCACAGTGACGTCTCGTGTACAGGCTTGTAAATTACCTTTATCAGAGCAGGGAGAGAAGCTGACATCACAGGTCATGTGACCCTCAGTGAAATCTGAGAAACCAGCCACTGCAGATAAAGGGAGTTAATTGGAAAGCTGTTACATTTACTTAGGAACATAGAAAGAACAAAAAAATCAACTCGGATCACCCTTTTAAACATGACTATGGGATTCTACAAGGGAAATCATGTTTTACAATAAATGCCCCTTCCCCTGCCCCTTCCTGGATCCCCCCACTGCCCTATCTTCAGCAGAAGATCAGCACACAAAGGAGAAGGCAGCAGCTTCCTAGCCAGCAGTTCTGTGGTAATGACATGTATGTTGCCTTTCTTTCCTTCAAGGAATGTATAAAGTACATGTGCATATTAAATAAGTCGGAAGTACCAAATACGGAGGAGTCGGAGCATTTATCTACCGACTCCACAGCCCTGGTTCTATTCTAGGACCTACTCCCTCTAGTGTTTCTATCCAAAGACCACCACCTTGCTCGAGCGCCTATGCTCTAGGTACCCATTGTTCTCATGCCTCCGCTTCAAGTTCCACTGCCTCCAGTGCCTCTGTGTCACGGATGGGGGAAACCCTCAGCCGTGCGATGCCAGGTGTTGTAGTGGCTACTCGGCCATGAGCACAGGATAGGCAGCAGGTCACCTCCTCAAAGCATCCCTAACCTGACCCTAACTCTTAACCAGCATGGGCCGACCTTTAAGGTAGGAGGACCCATGCGCAGGAACCTCGGAGCCCTATCTTACCCTCCGCAGATCCCTGCGCTAGGAGCTGGGTAGACGACCTACTCCTCCTTGGCACAGAGGAGCAGGAGTCTCAATGGCCAAGCTGTTGGGAAAAGGGGAACACTAACAGACTAATGGAAATGGCAGGCGAACTAAGTAGTTCTACCAACCTGCCACAGCCTTGCTGACTGGATCCCTCAAGAGACAGGAATCCAGAACCATTAGCTGCACCAAAACATAGAAAGCTCCCAACAGAAGAACAAAAAACCTCACCAACATAAAGACATCAACAAGAACAATAATTTTTATGACCACAGGGGTGGCTCTCACAGGCAGGTCAAATACACAGGAGGCTGCTCCAGCTAGCAGGGCTGAAGCAACCTACTGAACCATGCAAAACACTCAGGCTTTATAGGCCAAGAAGCCACACCCACAGTCAGACACACCCAGTGACATCACTCACATACTGGGAAGGGAGTTAACCCTTCCAGCACCACAGAAGGGAAAGTCACAGACAGGGGAAGTGTCCAACAGATCACACTGTGGCTGTTGCCGCTGGCAATGACATGGGTGGCAGCCGTCCAGAAAGACAGCCCGAAGGCCAGGACACTGCCACCACATGTACAACATACCAGACGCTGCCACGGGCAGCCACAGTGAAAGGAAGATTTACGTGCGCACCAATCAACAACAAGTGCACACCAGACATACAAACAAAGTGCATCCACACACGCACACAACTCCCCGGGAATCGCACACATAGCTGTTGTCCGCGGCAACCGCACTGAGGCCAACTACATTATGCCTCAGCTGCGGTTGACACAACAACCACAACCGCGGGCAACTGTATGCGGCTCCCAAGGAGTCACGACCATAACCGTGGCCGTGACACTCTGCTCTAGAGTTACTTTGCTCTAGGTCCCCATCCGTTTTGTGCTTCTGTTCCAGGACGGTGTCCTTTTAGTGCCTGTACGGCAAGATTACCTTTGTCTAGTGTACCTACAGCAGGTCCCCTTGCCCTAGAACCTGAACTCAGATACCCTTCCTTTTTTTGTGCTTCTGCTCAGTCCTCCACAGCCCTGGTTCTATTCTAGGACCTACTCCCTCTAGTGTTTCTATCCAAAGACCACCACCTTGCTCGAGCGCCTATGCTCTAGGTACCCATTGTTCTCATGCCTCCGCTTCAAGTTCCACTGCCTCCAGTGCCTCTGCTCTAGAGTTACTTTGCTCCAGGTCCCCATCCGTTTTGTGCTTCTGTTCCAGGATGGTGTCCTTTTAGTGCCTGTACGGCAAGATTACCTTTGTCTAGTGTACCTACAGCAGGTCCCCTTGCCCTAGAACCTGAACTCAGATACCCTTCCTTTTTTGTGCTTCTGCTCAGTCCTCCTGCCTTTGGTTCTTCTTCTTCAGGTCCTGTTCTCTCTAGTGCCTCTACCCTTGTACTATTTCCCTCTAGTGTTTCTGCTTCAAGTTTTCCCCTAAACTGAGTGTTGCATGCTCCTCTCTCTCTAGCACCTCTGCTCCCTTCTCTCTACTCCATGTCCTCCTCCCTCTGGCACCTCTGCACACACAGGACCCCTTCCCTCTAGCTTTTCTACTCCAATTCCATCTCCTTTTAGTGCCTCTGCTCCAGGCCCCCCTCCCTCTAATGCCTCTGCTAAATAGCCCTCTACCTCAGGCCCTCTTACCTATAGTTGCTCTGCTCTAAGGTGGTCCTACATGTTGTGCCTTTACTAGGTACTGCTCACCCTAGTACCACCGCAGCAGGATCCCCTCTAGTATCTCTTCCCTCAAGTGCCTTTGTTCCAGATCCTCCTCCCTGTGGTACATCTGCTCTACACCCCCCTCTAATACCTCTGCTCTAGGTTCCCCTCAGCCTTAAAAGGGTTGTCCGAGTTATTTTTATGTTCTTTCTATGTTCCTAACTGGGCAAATGTAACAGCTTTCCAATTACCTCACTTTATCTCCAGTGGCTGGTTTCTCAGATGTCACATGACCTGTGATGTCAGCTTCTCTCCCTGCTCTGATAAAGGTCGTTTACAATCCTGTACACGAGACGTCACTGTGCTGGCCACGCTCCCCCCCCCCCCCCCTAACTGCCATCTGCTTTCTCTCTCTCTCCTAAGATTCTTAACCCCTTCAGCTGCACATACTGGCTAGCCTCAGCAGTGACAATTATGGGCACAGGATCTGACAGACTAGAGAGCATTGCACAAGAAGGTACAGGGAAGATCCTTTGTATATTAGCAGTGTCATTATACAGCTGGGACTTGTAGTCCTACACATACACCATGCTGCAGAGTCTCCCAGCAGGCAGACGTGTCACTCCGAGCAGCTCTTGTATCCACTCCCTTAGCAGTGTCATTATACAGCTGGGACTTGTAGTTCTACACACACAACATGCTGCAGAGTCTCCCAGCAGGCAGACATGTCACTCAGGGCAGCTCTTGTATCCACTTCCTTAGAAGTGTCATTGTACAGCTGGGACTTGTAGTCCTACACATACAGCATGCTGCAGAGTCTCCCAGCAGGCAGACATGTCACTCAGGGCAGCTCTTGTAGCCACTCCCTTAGCAGTGCAGGGGGAGGGGCAGAGATTGTTTTTATTGCATGTAAACAAAGGGCCAGAAAAGAACCAAGGAAATTAGGAAATAGATATTTTATTTTTTTGCATAAAACTTGCTTAGCTCATTTATATATCAGATTTTCAGTGCTATATTATTTATTTTCACAACTCGGACAACCCCTTTTAGCCAACAATCTGAGTTTACAAGTTTTTATGGCCTTAGCTCAATGAGAGCAGTTTTTCTAATGGTTTACAGCTTCAGTCTTGAGCTATTGACCATCCATTCCCTTCACTTATACAAGTGTCTCTAGTCCTGCAAAAAACACATTTACCTCATCAGTTATCAGTGAGAGGCTAGGAGGTTAACCATGTAACAGTGGAAGACAACATAATGGAAAGTATTGCCGCTCCTTAACTGTGCGTTGCGTGCCATATAGTGAAGCATATGAAAAGCATGCTTCTTCACGGTCACTTAACGTGTTTGTTTTGCGGTAATGTGACGCACTGCATGCATTGGCCTTTATTCTTACAGTAGAGAAGTACCGTATTTTTTGCAAAAATGGGGGCAAAATAGCAGTGCGTCTTATGGGGCGAATGCTGCGACCGTCCGGTGAATAGGCTGAGAGGGAGGAGGGGCTGGGGGCCGGCATCTGTTTCTGTAATGGCAGCGGGGCCCGGTGCAGTCACTGCATTCTACTACACCGGGCCCTGCTCACTGTAGTATACGGTAATCATATCTAACTTGTGAGTATTGTTAAAGTATTCCAATCATCTTAAATCTAGCGCTGTACTACTTACTACTAACTTCTTGGCAGTCAGGAGGCCGGGTGGGCGCTCGTAGCGTAGCACACTACGTCACACGCCTGCTCTGCCCACTTTATGAATGAAGCAGGCACCGGGCCCCGCTGCCATTACAGAAACGGATGCCGGCCCCATTCACTACACAGGGACACTGTTATGTGGGGGGGGGGAGAATCTGTGGATGACACATAAGATCAGATGCCCCCATAACAGTGCCATCCACAGATGCCCCCATAACATTGCCATCCACAGACCACCATTAGTTCAATCAAAGCCCACCAAAAGCACACCTTTCGGTTCAAAATATATTTTTTCTTATTTTCCTCCTTAAAAACCTATGCGTCTTATAGGGCGAAAAATACGGTAATTAATTATAACTTTCTGTGAATTGGGACATTTAAACTTGCTTTTTTTAAAATTTTTATTCCAATTTAAATCTAGTAGGAGTCGGAGTCGGAGTCTGTTCGTTTTTTCAGGTACCCCAAATTGCCTCTGACTGAGACTCCAACTCCACAGCCCTGAATAGAAGCACAAGAAGGAAGGGAACCTAGAGCAGACACTCTAGAGAGATGGAAACCTGGAACTAAAGGGATGTGTCCTGGAACAGAGGCAGATTAAGGTGAAAACCTTGGACAAGAGAAGAGGTCATGAGGTAGTGAGAGAGAAGGGGGCCTGGAGCCGAGGCACAAAGAAAAAGGGGACCTGGTGACAATCAAGTATGGAGATTGAGTCCTAGAACAAAGGCACTGTGGAGAGGTGCCTGAGATAAAGGCACCAGTGGTAGTGAACCCTGGAGCATAGGTACTACAGTGAGGTGGACAAGGAGCAAGGGGTAGATAAAGGGAGGAGCACCGATAAAGAGGCACTCGAGAGGGAACCTGGAGCAGAGGCACTAAAGGGATTGGGACCTGGAGGAGAAGCACTAGATGTAGGGGAACCCAGCTCATAGCATTATAGGGTGAGGAACCTAAAGAAGAGGCACAAGAGTAAAGGAAACCTTGAGCAGGGTTGTAAGAAGGATGGGGACCTGAAGCAGAGGTAATAGAGGTGGGGAGCTAGAGAAGAGGCATAAGTGGGGCAAGCCTAGGGAAGAGGCTTTAGAAAGAGGGGAACATGAAGCAGTGGTATGAAAGTAACAAGGATTTTGTGCAAAGCTACAAGAGGCAAGAAAGCCTAGACTGGGGGCACCAAAGGATGGGGAAAAGTAACTGCAGGCATGAGAACCTAGAACAGAGGCACTAGAGGGGTGGGGACCTGGAGAAGAGGCACTAGAGGGGTAGGGACCTGGAGAAGAGGCACTAGAGGGGTGGGGACCTGGAGAAGAGGCACAAGAGGGTAAGGGACCTGGAGAAGAGGCACTAGAGTGGTGGGAACCTGGAGAAGAGGCACAAGAGGGTAAGGGACCTGGAGAAGAGGTACAAGAGGGTAAGGGACCTGGAGAAGAGGCACAAGAGGGTAAGGGACCTGGAGAAGAGGCACAAGAGGGTAAGGGACCTGGAGAAGAGGCACAAGAGGGTAAGGGACCTGGAGAAGAGGCACAAGAGGGTAAGGGACCTGGAGAAGAGGCACAAGAGGGTAAGGGACCTGGAGAAGAGGCACAAGAGGGTAAGGGACCTGGAGAAGAGGCACAAGAGGGTAAGGGACCTGGAGAAGAGGCACAAGAGGGTAAAGGTCCTGGAGAAGAGGCGTAAGAGGGTAGGGGACCTGGAAAGGAGGCGTAAGAGGGTAGGAGGCCTGGAACAGAGGCACAGAGGATAGGAGACCTGGAGCAGAGACATAAGAAGGTAGAGGACCTGGAGCAGAGGCAGTTAGCAGTGCCTGAGTGATAAAACTAGAGTTGTGCTTGAGAAGTCCATGAGAGGCAAGTAATACACAGAGATGGTGATACTTGCATTGCAAAAAATGGGAGTTGGCTTAGGGGTGTGACTTGCATAATAGGGCGTGGCTACCCTACTATTTAGGATACTGTAGTAGCATAGCAGCAGGGGAAGAGGGAACTGATGGTTCCCTTGTCTAATCAGTGTTGACAACCACACAACTTTATCTGTACCCTGAGGACACAGATGCAATTAAGGATGGAGGCCCTGGAAACTGGGTGAATAGCAAAGGAGGCCCAAAATCTGAGGGACTCCAAATAATTCTGGGAGAGTTGCCAGATTGAAAACAGTTTATGGATATCTGGGCTGATTCCGATGACCACCCATTCACTTGTATGGGGCCCCGACAAACTTAACAACTCTTCCAGGAGCCTGCCGAAAGTTTTGAGAGCATTGGCAAGCATAACAGAAGTCTTCATAGAAGCAAGATGGAGAGTGATATCATCAGCAGCCTGTGCCTACCTGCTCCAGGAATGAGCCATAGACTGCTGCTTACCACATTTTGCCAATATAATTGTGATAGGGCGAAATTAATGTTCTTGGTGCCCAAATCAAGCAATTCAGAAAGCAGTGCTCAATGCAGGACCAGAAGGCACCTGCTGTATATCGTGTCTCTGGAGGACACTGCCAGCTCCTACATCACTTATATCAAGGCATTGAGCTTTTTAACCCATAAATTGTTTCTTTCACCCTCTGACTGCACCCCAGCTGGCTGACTACCCCTCCACCCATGCCAATCAGGACACCGCACCATCTTTCATTACTATACACCAGATTGTCTAGGGTTAATAGATACACAGCAGTCATAAGTCTCCTAACTTTTCCTGCCACTGCTTTATGATTGCATGGCTGAGATAAGGGTCGATTTACACACGCGCAGGGAGAACGCGCACGGACGGGGTGGCGCAGGGAGAACGCACACGGAAGGGGTGGCGCAGGGAGAACGCACACGGAAGGGGTGGCGCAGGGAGAACGCGCACGGACGGGGTCGTGCAGGGAGAATGCGCAGGGAGATGGGGTTGTCTATGCACACGGATGGGGTTATATAATGCAGAATGTACACGGGAGAGTCGCAAAAAAATGCTGCAACAAACCTGCAGTGTGTGACTATACCCCTAAAAGCTGCCCTGTACCCTGCAGCAGGGGAAGGGTTACCAGGCAGTGACTGACATGTTCCTGAGCAGTGATGGCCAGTTTGCCGACGAACACATGCGATCTGCCATCTTTATTCCCAAGTCCTGCAATGCAGAGGTAAGCCCTTACCTGTGCCTGCGCCGCGAGCCGCTCTGAGACACATGTGGTCACTGGGAGCAGGCAGTTCCGAGAACAGCCCGATCAAGGCCCTGCATGCTCCCGGTGACCACACAGGACACGCCGCTGTCTACACATGCAGTATTACTCACCTATAGCTAGCAGGCATGCAAACACAAGGATCCTCAGGAGCTCTGCAATCTCCATGATGCCGTCAGATCCACCATATATTTTTTTCCTACGTCACATGACGCTGCCTGTGCTTCCTGTTCCCTCCCCTCCTTTTGAGGTCTCCATAGCAACAGAGAGTGCTGCACATTGACAGCTGCAGATAAACCACCAGGCTGCTGATCATTCACATCTTTTCTTCTCATAGATTTCTTTTTTAATGCTTTTAGTGTTTTTTTTAATCAGTTTAGACTCATTTTTATTTTTTTCTGCTAGTACATTCACTTTAAAAACCATCTTTTTTTTCTATTCATCTTAAGAAATTTGACTGTGACACGTAGGGCTTCTCTTACATTTTTGTATTTTCACTGCAAATAAAATACTTTTTTTAAAACATCATGTAACGTTTCCGTACTTTCATTTTTATATATGAGATATATAGTTTTTGAGGGACTAGAAGCTGCCGTGATGGCAAGTATCAGCTACAGTGTGTCCTCCACAGATCCCCCATAACAGTGTGTCCTCCACAGATCCCCCATAACAGTGTGTCCTCCACAGATCCCCCATAACAGTGTGTCCTCCACAGATCCCCCATAACAGTGTGTCCTCCACAGATCCCCCATAACAGTGTGTCCTCCACAGATCCCCCATAACAGTGTGTCCTCCACAGATCCCCCATAACAGTGTGTCCTCCACAGATCCCCCATAACAGTGTGTCCTCCACAGATCCCCTATAACAGTGTGTCATCCACCGATTCCCCCATAACAGTATCATCCACAGATCCCCCATAACAGTGTGTCCTCCACAGATCCCCCATAACAGTGGGTCATCCACAGATCCCCATAACAGATCCACAGATCCCCCATAACAGTGTGTCCTCCACAGATCCCCCATAACAGTGTGTCCTCCACAGATCCCCCATAACAGTGTGTCCTCCACAGATCCCCCATAACAGTGTGTCCTCCACAGATCCCCCATAACAGTGTGTCCTCCACAGATCCCCCATAACAGTGTCATCCACAGATCCCTTCATGACAGTGCGTCATCCACATAATCCTTTATAAAAGCGGTTTGAGTCCAGCCAAGTCTCTGCATATTTCCCAGGTTGCGACTAAATTTTGTGCTGGTCCAGATTATAGTTAACGGGGCGGTCGGACCTCCTGGCAGCTTCCGGCAGAAGTGTCTCCAGACATTTGCCGAAGATATCCAGTGCTAGTTTGAAACTAGCCTTAATAATTTACTTTTTATTAAATGAACAAAATTGCAAAGTCATTGAACACAATTAAAATCTAAGTCAAACCTTTGATGTCACCAACCTTTGCCTTCAAAGCAGCATCAGTTCCTCCAGGTATACTTCCACACAGATTTGAAGGAACCTTGCAGGGAGTTTGTTCAAAACATCCTGGAGAACAAATCACAGGTGTTCTGTGGATGACATCTTGCTCAAATCCTTCTGTCTCTTCCTGTAATCCCGGACAGACTTGATTAGGGTCCATTCACACGTCCGTAGTGTATTGCGGGTCCGAAAAATTACGGATCCGCAATACACCCGGCCGGCAGCCCCATAGAACTGTCTATTCTTGTCTGCAATTGCGAACAAGAATAGGACAGATTTTATTTTTTTCCGGAGCCGCGGACCGGAAGTTCGGGGGCGCACTCCGGAAATGCTAATGCAGAGAGCACACTGTATGCTGTCCGCATCCATTCCTGCCCCATAGCGAATGAATGGGTCCGCACCCCTTCCGCAAATTTGCGGAACAGATACGGACCCATTCTATGGACGTGTGAATGGACCCTTGGCTGAGGGCTCTGCATCTCTGCCAATCAACTGTTTTGGAGTATCTCCAACGACACAACTAGACTGCTCTGTCCTTAGTAGTCCTCTTCTGCAGTGTCTCTGTCTCTTTCCTACAACAGCAAACAATTGTTTAACATCTTTAACTCTCTTCTCTGTCCCCCGATACTCCCTCCTCCCTTCTACACCCTCATCTCAGCCGAAAACTTTGCCTCATATTTGAAACATAAAATTTGCAAACTCCTTCAACCAACAGTACCTACAACCCACCAACACAACTACTTGGTGCTCTTCCCACATAATCTATTTACCACCATCACTTAGGAAACGCTCTCCACCTAAAGGCCCCTTTACACAGGGTGGGAATCGGCCAGATCTGGCTGCCGATTTCCCAATGAACACCTAAATCATTGTTTGCCAGCAGCAGATCGAGCTGCTGGCAATCAATGATTATGTATGGGGACGAGAGATGGAATTAGTGATCGCTCCGCTTCATACTGTGGGGGAAATAGCAGGCAATTGTAGGGAAGGAACGATTCCTTTTCGAAAATTGCCTGCTAAATTGTCCCCTGTAAAGGAACCTTAATCTCCAGATCTCCTCATCTCTCTGTTGCTTTTCTGGGTCCCCTACTTTTCTGTATTTATACATTTGGCCTGGGACAGCTCATCAATTCCCAAGACTTCCCATACCAACTCTTTGCTGATAACACTCAGGTGTCACTTCTCTGCTCTCCAGAATCCTGAATTCATCATCTTTTCACCATGTCACTTAGCACCCCTTCCAGACCTTCCACAGTCAACAGCACAGTGCTTTCTCCAGTCTTCCAAGTCTTCAAACCATATCCCAAACCCTTACCTTCACCTCCCGCTTTCGACTCAGCTTACCCCGAAGTCAAATAATATGCTATTGCTTGCCCTCATCATCTCCCACCTCGACTACTGTAACATTCTCCTGTGTGTCCTCCCATCTAGCACTCTCACTCCCCTCCAATATATCCTCAACTACGCTGCTGGGTTAATCCACCTCTTCTCTCGTTTCCCTTCTGCCTCTCCCCTCTGCCAATCCCTTTAATGGCTTCCTATTGCCCAGCGAATTCAGTTCAAGATACTCTCTCCTTATTTCTCTTACCTGCTTTTCAGATAAATCTCCACAGATAATCTCTGATCCTCACAAGCCCTCCTTCTTTGTTCTCCTCTTGTTTGTTCTTCACATAAGTATCTACAAGATTTAACTAAAGTACCGGTCACATAATGGTCATAAATAGTGATATTCCTCATGTACACTCACAGCAGCTTATTTGGAAAAGCCATCAGAAAGTGTAGGTATGCTTTAACATACAGGGATACGCTAAGGTGGCTTGAGAGGATTAGTAATACCATGGCTGTTTTATCCTAATTTTTGGTGGAGGGCTCAGGAGATATTTGGTGGACATTGGGAATAAAGAACCTCGTGGAGGAGATGACACAAGCACTAGAGGGCCACTTGCATGCAGTTCAGTAGGCAATAAGAAACACGTCCAATGGTAAAAACTGAAAACTGGTACAGCCCTTCAAACTACTCCAAGGCATACAATGAATTGACTACAGGAGCACTTAATTAGCAAATTTATAGGCACTCTACATTGTCTCCCTGAATTCATTGTTCAAATATGGAGTTACATAGATGCCCAAGGCACCTACGGGCACTGATGAGCCAGCTTGTTAACACTGTAAATACTCCAATCAATCAAAATAGCTTGGATCTTGAGGCCCAAATTAGTCCTTAAAGGGGTAAAAGCTAGGGTAGTTTGGGGTGCTGACTGGCCAAAAGCTGCCACAAGTGACCAGCCAGGCTCCTGGTGGTATCTGGTCATGGTAAGCAGACATAGACCAGCTGGCCAGTGGTTGAAGTGTCACAATTTGAGTCAGGTTCTTCGATGTAGGCTTAATAGGAGTGGTGTAGGTCACACATAATTTTGCAGAAAGTCTTGAGCCTGTGGTCATTCGTCTGGAGCAGATTAAATTTGTAGATTTGTTCCGATGAACATTTCGACAGTACAGTTCTGAGAATTACACGTGGAGATGTCTTCGCTCTTCACCTCATCCGGAATAATAAGAAAGCTATGTGTGTATCACAGCTGGTGACCACACGGTAGACATAGGAAACCACTGCTCAAGTCTAAAACGTATGATGGAAACCACAGGAGATATGATATGATATGACATCTTGTAGTTGACATCAGTGAGGGAGAGTACCGATATCTAGGAAACCCTGGGGCTCCTAAATATTAAATACCCAATATTTTTGGGGTATTTATGCCACTCACAGTGCTTTTTAGCATGCCTTCAGCATATGGAACTCCAGTCTTAATAAATGTCTTCTCTAGGTTAAGACACAATGGCAATCATTAACTATTGGTTTTAGATGACTTGTGCTGGTGATGACATGTTGTCTCAATGTGATGTCATCAATTCAAGGGGTGTATATGTTAACACATATACAAGTGTATTTTTCTGAAGCCTGGAAAACCCTCAATTCCACTCTACTAGAGGAAGGAAATTGTGTTCTACTTATAGATCACAAGGGTAAGGGTGTATTTCCACTCCAGTCCACTAGGTGGAAGCAATTATCTTACTAAATGATTGAAGAGGACTTCATGATGATCAGGACCAAGTTCTTGAAGAATTATTTATGGATTATTTTTAAAGAAGATCTGTCACCTCTCCAGACATGTTTATTTAGTGACTACTCACATTCCCCATGTAATAATTCACAAGTATTTTTCCTTTGAAAAATGTACTGTTCTTCTAATATTCCTTCTACAAGTTTCTAAAGAAATATAGTTGCCAACTGTCCTGAATTGGCAGGGACCGTCCCTGGTTTTCACAGACCATCCTAGAAAATGCGGGCTGCCCCAGGCTGAATACAGATGGGGGTAATGATAATGGGTGTTTCCTGTAGGAGGTAGGCATTCCGAGGGAGCAAGGTTTTCGACATCTCGTTTTTATCAACCGAAACGTTGATAAGTATGAAGAAAGGTCCAGCTGGGTGAAGGGGGAAGGAGTCACACCAGCACTGATTGGACAGTGATACACAGTGCACATACACAACAAAAAGAGAACATCCAATTGTACATTTATTCATAAAATTATAGTAGGAGTAGTAAGTGGGTGGAGCAACATAGGGACCTCCAAATCAAAAACAGAAAAGAGTTAAAAATGTTGGTACATGACCAAAAAAAAACATGTTTTGGTTATGTTTTGTAAAAGATGTCCTACCCCTCCAAAAAAGTTGCATGGTTGCTACATCGTTTCCCTTACAATGTCCATGTCTCTCATGTACTGCATGAAAAGCGTGAAAAGTTAATTTCACTAGTTCAATTCAAAAAGTGAAACTCGTATTATATAGATTCCATACACACAGTACTCTATTTGATGATTATTGATGGCGTATACTGTAGCTAATGAAAACCCAAAAGTCAGTATCTCAGAAAATCAGAATATCATAAAAAAGTTCAGTATTGTAGACCCATGGTGTCACATTCTAATCAGCTAATCAACACAAAGCTTTCCTCAGCCTTTAAATAGTCTTTCAGTCTAGTTCAGTAGGCTACACAATCATGGGGAAGACTAATGACTTGGCAGTTGTCCTGAAGACAGTCATTGACACTCTGCACAAGGAGAGGTAGCCACAAAAGGTCATTGCTAAAGAAGCTGGCTGTTCACAAAGTGCTGTATCCAAGCATATTAAAAGTTGGAAAGAAAAAGTGTGGTAGAAAAAGGTGTACAAGCAACAGGGATAAGCATAACCCTGAGAGGATTGTCAAGAAAAGGGCATTCAAGAATTTGGGGGAGATTTACAAGAAGTGGACTGTGGTTGGAGTCAGTTTCAAGAGCCACCATACACAGACGTATCCAGGACATGGGCTACAACTGTCGCATTCCTTGTGTCAAGCCACTCATGACCCAGAGACAACATCAGAAGCGTCTTACCTGGGCTAAGGAGCAGAAAGACTGGACTGTTGCTCAGTGGTCCAAAGTCCTGTTTTCAGATGAAAGTAAATTTTGCATTTCATTTGGAAATCAACATCCCAGAGTCTGGAGGAAAAGTGAAGAGGCACACAATCCAAGTTGTTCTAGGTCCAGTGTGAAGTTTCCACAGTCAGTGGTGGTTTGGAGAGCCATGTCATCTGCTGGTGTTGGTCCCACTGTGTTATATCAAGCCCAAAGTAAGTGCAGCCGTCTACCAGGAAATTTTGGAGCACTTCATGCTTTATAAAGATGCTCAATTTCCAGCAGGACTTGGCACCTGCCCACCCTTCCAGAAGTACCTGGTGTAATATACATGGCATCACTGTGCTTGATTGGCCAGAAAACTGACCTGACCTAAACCCCATAGGGAATCTATGACAGACACCAAGCCCAACAATGTAGACGAGCTGAAGGCCACTATCAAAGTAACCTGGACTTCCATAACACCTCAGCAGTGTCACAGCCTGGTAGCTTCCATGCAATGCCGCATTGTTGCAGCGATTCATACCGGAGGAGCCCAGACCAAGTATTGAGTGTATATTTTGTACATACTTTTCAGTAGGCCAACATTTCTGTATTAAAAATAAGTTTTTGAGTTGGTTATACATAATATTCTAATTTTCAGAGATCCTGTCTCTTGGTTTTTCATTAGCTGTAAGCCATAACCATCAACATTAAAAGAAATAAAGACTTAAAATACATCACTCTGTGCATAATGAATCTATGAAATAAATTTACTTTCCGATTACCGTATTTTTCACCTTATAAGACGCACTCGATGATAAGACGCATCCCAGATTTTATAGTAGAAAAATAAGGTTGTTTTTTTCATCAGACCTCATATCAGCCCACTCAGAGCCTTATAAGACCTCAGATTAGCCAATCAGTACCTCCAATCAGACCTGATATTAGCCCATCAGTACCCCCAGACCTGAGATTAGCCCATCAGTACCCCCAGACCTGAGATTAGCCCATCAGTACCCCCAGACCTGAGATTAGCCCATCAGTACCCCCAGACCTGAGATTAGCCCATCAGTACCCCCAGACCTGAGATTAGCCCATCAGTACCCCCAGACCTCAGATTAGCCCATCAGTACCCCCAGACCTCAGATTAGCCCATCAGTACCCCCAGACCTCAGATTAGCCCATCAGTACCCCCAGACCTCAGATTAGCCCATCAGTACCCCCCAAACCTCAGATTAGCCCATCAGTACCCCCAGACCTCAGATTAGCCCATCAGTACCCCCAGACCTCAGATTAGCCCATTAGTACCCCCAGACCTGGAAGCGCTCACTAGTTTTTGTTTTATAAGACGCATGGACATTTTCTCCCCACTTTTGGGGGGGAAAGTGCGTCTTATAAAGCGAAAAATACGGTATATTCTAATTTATTAAGATGCACCTATATTTCCTCAATCTCCAACACAGCAAATATAATCTTCTTCAAGATGGAGCTGCAAGAAAACACCTTACTGCTGTAATCCTGCTTGTGTTAGGTGAATTGTACAAGGCAAACAAAAAGCATGTGTTGTTTTGCAAATTATGTTGTACCCCTCCCAAAAAGTTGCGTGGTTGCTACATCATTTCCCTTGCAATGTTCATGTTTCTCATGTACTGTTTTTCCTCCATCTCCACCACATCGATCATTACCTCTCTCAAGATGAAGCTGCAAGAACCCACAAGACGCCTGTATGCTTCTCTTACAGCTGTGATCCTGCTCGTGTTAGGTGGGTCTTGCTTTATTTTATTATAATGAAACCTATGGGGGCTGCTTATGGGTGCAGAGAGATGGTTGACATATCTGAGACTAAGTAAGAGACCTTCAGAAATGAACAGACTAAAGGGTCTTGCCCTTGCCGCACTACTGAGCAATGTGCCCCTTCCACTTAACACAGAAGTCCTTATCTCCAACTTACACTGATGGGACGTATCCCATCATCTATAATACATGGTTGGGGCTGGTGGGTCAATGTGTGAGACATTATTTGGGCTTCACAAGGTCTTTTATTTGAAAGTGTTGGGCTATGAACTCTGATTTTGGCTGATCTATAATAATTTGAGGTCTATCAATATTTTTAGAATGTAAAATATTGTCCTATCTGGACAATCCCTACCCACATGCCTCATTAGGATTCAAAGACATCATTAAGGGGGAAAGTCTTGGCTTCTTGGCTGCAGACGCTCCCCAACCCTTCTCTGCTCTTGATTAATGGCTCGGTGGTATCCTACTAGTTAAGACATAGTATTATGCAGGAGACCACTGGAGCGGTCCATCAAGAGCAAAAGGGAAGGGTTAGCAGTCAAGGATTCAGGAGGACACTTTATTGGTTTATGTAGTGCCCTAGAGCAGGGAGTACTTTGACATTTGGACGTTTGTGGACATTTGCCTATATCTCTTGAAAGGGTTAACTTATACTGTTTAATACTGTGTTCCTGCATTTTTTATGTTGTGATATACACTCACCTAAAGAATTATTAGGAACACCTGTTCTATTTCTCATTAATGCGATTATCTAGTCAACCAATCACATGGCAGTTGCTTCAATGCATGTAGGGTTGTGGTCCTGGTCAAGACAATCTCCTGAACTCCAAACTGAATGTCAGAATGGGAAAGAAAGTGGGCTACAACAGCAGAAGACCCCACCGGGTACCACTCATCTCCACTACAAATAGGAAAAAGAGGCTACAATTTGCACGAGCTCACCAAAATTGGACTGTTGAAGACTGGAAAAATGTTGCCTGGTCTGATGAGTCTCGATTTCTGCTGAGATATTCAAATGGTAGAGTCCGAATTTGGCGTAAACAGAATGAGAACATGTATCCATCATGCCTTGTTACCACAATCTCCTGAACTCCAACCTGAATGTCAGAATGGGAAAGAAAGGTGATTTAAGCAATGTTGAGAGTGGCATGGTTGTTGGTGCCAGACGGGCCGGTCTGAGTATTTTTACAATCTGCTCAGTTACTGGGATTTTCATGCACAACCATTTCTAGGGTTTACAAAGAATGGTGTGAAAAGGGAAAAACATCCAGTATGTGTCAGTCCTGTGGCCGAAAATGCCTTGTTGATGCTTGAGGTCAGAGGAGAATGGTCCGACTGATTCAAGCTGATAGAAGAGCAACGTTGACTGAAATAACCACTCGTTACAACCGAGGTATGCAGCAAAGCATTTGTGAAGCCACAACACACACAACCTTGAGGTGGATGGGCTACAACAGCAGAAGACCCCACCGGGTACAACTCATCTCCACTACAAATAAGAAAAAGAGGCTACAATTTGCACGAGCTCGCCAAAATTGGACTGTTGAAGACTGGAAAAATGGTTTCTTGAACATGGCAATGAGTTCACTGCACTAAAATGGCCCCACAGTCCCCAGATCTCAACCCAATAGAGCATGTTTGGGATGTGGTGGAACGGGAGCTTCGTGCCCTGGATGTGCATCCCTCAAATCTCCATCAACTGCAAGATGCTATCCTATCAATATGGGCCAACATTTCTAAAGAATGCTATCAGCGCCTTGTGGAATCAATGCCACGTAGAATTAAGGCAGTTCTGAAGGCAAAAGGGGGTCCAACACCGTATTAGTATGGTGTTCCTAATAATTCTTTAGGTGAGTGTATATCCTGTTTCATTATAACTGTATTTACATGGCTCTGTGGAAAGGGTTAATGAATACTGAGAGACTGTTAGGCCTCTTTCACACGGATGAGTTTTCTGCGCGGGTGCAATGCGTGAGGTGAACGCATTGCACCCGCACTGAATTCGGACCCATTCATTTCTATGGGGCTGTGCACATGAGCGGTGATTTTCACGCATCACTTGTGCGTTGCGTGAAAATCGCAGCATGATCTATATTGTGCGTTTTTCACGCAACGCAGGCCCCATAGAAGTGAATAGGGCAAGCAAGTGCGGATGCGGTGCGATTTTCACGCATGGTTGCTAGGAGACGATCGGGATGTGGACCAGATCATTATTATTTTCCCTTATAACATGGTTATAAGGGAAAATAATAGCATTCTGAATACAGACTGCATAGTAAATTAGGAATGGAGGGGTTAGATAAAAAAATAATTAAACTTACCATGGTGACGGACCATGTGATGAGCGCAGTGACGTCACCAAAGGTCCTTTTCCTCCCAGGTCATCAAAGAAGAAGAAAGAAGACAAGCCGGACTGTGCGAACAAGTGGATGAGGTAAGTTTAATAAATGTATTTATTTTTTTAGCCCCTCGATCTCTAATTTACTTAGCATTCTGTATTAATAATGCTATTATTTTCCCTAATAACCATGTTTATTTTCCCACGCACATAGCTCTGCTAGGCTTACTTTATTAGTGCCACAATGTGGGGGTACATATCTTTTATTGATTAACCTTTAATTCAATTTAATTTTTTTATTTTTTTGCAAGGGGGAAAGAAAATCAGAAATAGTTTTTTATCTTTTTAATGATATGTACTGTGCAGTATAAATAACTACCATATTTTTCGCCCTATAAGACACACCTAGGTTTTAGAGGAGGAAAATAAGCAAAAAATATTTTGAGCCAAAAGGTGTGCTTTGGTTGGGTTTTGAACTAATGGTGGTCTGTGGATGGCACTGTTATGGGGGATCTGGGGAGGACACACTGTTATAGGGGATCTGTGGAGGACAAACTGTTATGGGGGATCTGTGGAGGACACACTGTTATGGGGGATCTGTGGAGGACACACTGTTATGGGGGGATCTGTGGAGGACACACTGTTATGGGGGGATCTGTGGAGGACACACTGTTATGGGGGATCTGTGGAGGACACACTGTTATGGGGGATCTGTGGAGGACACACTGTTATGGGGGATCTGTGGAGGACACACTGTTATGGGGGATCTGTGGAGGACACACTGTTATGGGGGATCTGTGGAGGACACACTGTTATGGGGGATCTGTGGAGGACACACTGTTATGGGGGGATCTGTGGAGGACACACTGTTATGGGGGATCTGTGGAGGACACACTGTTATGGGGGATCTGTGGAGGACACACTGTTATGGGGGATCTGTGGAGGACACACTGTTATGGGGGATCTGTGGAGGACACACTGTTATGGGGGATCTGTGGAGGACACACTGTTATGGGGGATCTGTGGAGGACACACTGTTATGGGGGATCTGTGGAGGACACACTGTTATGGGGGATCTGTGGAGGACACTGTTATGGGGGATCTGTGGAGGACACTTATGGGGGATCTGTGGAGGACACTTATGGGGGATCTGTGGAGGACACACTGTTATAGGGGATCTGTGGAGGACACACTGTTATGGGGGATCTGTGGAGGACACACTGTTATGGGGGATCTGTGGAGGACACACTGTTATGGGGGATCTGTGGAGGACACACTGTTATGGTGGATCTGTGGAGGACACACTGTTATGGGGGATCTGTGGATGGCACACTGTTATGGGGGATCTGTGGATGGCACACTGTTATGGGGGATCTGTGGATGGCACACTGTTATGGGGGATCTGTGGTTGGCACACTGTTATGGGGGATCTGTAGATGACACACTGTTATGGGGGATCTGTGGATGACACACTGTTATGGGGGGATCTGTGGAGGACACACTGTTATGGGGGATCTGTGGAGGATACACTGTTATGGGGGATCTGTGGAGGATACACTGTTATGGGGGATCTGTGGAGGATACACTGTTAAACGGGATCTGTGGATGACACTGTTATGGGGGATCTGTGGAGGATACACTGTTATGGGGGATCTGTGGAGGATACACTGTTATACGGGATCTGGGGAGGACACACTGTTATGGGGGATCTGTGGAGGACACACTGTTATGGGGGATCTGTGGAGGACACTGTTATGGGGGATCTGTGGAGGACACACTGTTATGGGGGGGATTTGTGGAGGACACACTGTTATGGGGGATCTGTGGAGGACACTGTTATGGGGGATCTGTGGAGGACACTGTTATGGGGGATCTGTGGAGGACACTGTTATGGGGGATCTGTGGAGGACACACTGTTATGGGGAGATTTGTGGAGGACACACTGTTATGGGGGATCTGCGGATGACACTGTTAGGCCCCTTTCACATGAGCGAGTATTCCGCGCGGGTGCGATGCGTGAGTTGAACGCATTGCACCCGCACTGAATCCTGACCCATTTATTTCTATGGGGCTGTTCACATGAGCGGTGATTTTCACGCATCACTTGTGCGTTGCGTGAAAATCGCAGCATGCTCCTCTTTGTGCGTTGCGGTGCGATAATCCACGCAACGCAGGCCCCATAGAAGTGAATGGGGTTGCGTGAAAATCGCAAGCATCCGCAAGCAAGTGCGGATGCGGTGCGATTTTCACGCATGGATTCTAGTTGACAGTCTATTCACTGTATTATTTTCCCTTATAACATGGCTATAAGGGAAAATAATAGCATTCTGACTACAGAATACATAGTATAATAGTGCTGGAAGGGTTAAAAAAATAAAAAAGTTAACTCACCTTATCCTCTTGTTCGCGTAGTTCGTTCCCGGTCTGTTCTTTGCTAGCTGTGGGCTTGGGCTAAAGGACCTTTGATGACATCAGATCAAATGCTCCATCACCACGGTGATGGACCATGTGATTGGAGCATGTGATCTGACGTCATCAAAGGTCCTTTAGCCCAAGCCCACAGCTAGCAAAGAACAGACCGGGAACGAACTACGCGAACAAGAGGATAAGGTGAGTTAACTTTTTTATTTTTTTAACCCTTCCAGCACTATTATACTATGTATTCTGTAGTCAGAATGCTATTATTTTCCCTTATAACCATGTTATAAGGGAAAATAATACAATCTTCAGAACATCAATCCCAAGCCTGAACTTCTGTGAAGAAGTTCGGGTTTGGGTACCAAACATGCGCGATTTTTCTCACGTGAGTGCAAAACGCATGACAATGTTTTGCACTCGCGCGGAAAAATTGCGCATTTTCCCGCAACGCACCAGGCTCTTATCCGGGCAAAAAACATGACGCCCGTGTGAAAGAGGCCTTATACGGGATCTGTGGATGACACCGTTATGGGGGATCTGTGGATGGCACTGTTATGGGGGGATCTGTGGATGACACTGTTATGGGGGGATCTGTGGATGGCACTGTTATGGGGGGATCTGTGGATGACATATATATAGCATTTTATATATACAGATCCCCCCCCCCATAACAGTGTCCTTGGGTAAAATGGTGAATGACCTCCAATACAGGGGGTGGGGGTCGGCATCTTGTTTCGTAATGGCAGCCGGGCCCGGTGCAGTCACTGTATTCTATTACACCGGGCCCCGCTCACTGTAGCAAAACCCCTGACGAAGCTGACTGGCGAAACCTAGGTCGGGTGCTACACTAGGAACTACCATTTGGTTTCCTGCTTTTATAATTCACTCTCTTGCGAGTATAATAAAAATCCTTGGGAATTTTATCCTCGTGGAACTTCACTATTTTGCGCCAAATTTTCATTTCAGCGGTTTGGATGTCCTCCGGTGCATCGACCCCTGAATTTTATTGTGTGGATGCATTGTGAAGAGCTTGGAAATCCGAGTGGACGTGCCTCCATGTACTGGGCAGCGCGACCACCATTACCTATTCATTTCTGCCAGAAAGCAGACGAATTCCAGTAGGATCCCATAAAAATATTTTAGGATTTACACTTTCTGCTCCGCAAAGGGGTTATTCACACGACTGTATGTATTTTGCAGTCCGCAAAAAATACGGATGACGTCCGTGTGCATTCCGTATTTTGCGGAACGGAACAGCCGGCCCCTAATAGAACAGTCCTATCCTTGTCCGTAATGCGGAGAATAATAGGACAAGACTCAAAATGTTGCGGAACGGAAATACGGACATACGGAATCGGAATGCTCATGGAGTACATTCCGTATTTTTTTGTGGACCCATTAAAATGACGTTCTGCATACGGCCCGCCCCAAAAAAAAAAAAGGAACAGAAACTGAAAAATATATGGTTGTGTGAATGACCCCTAACTCAAATCACTGAGCCGAAACCTCATCCGCCACTGATCGCCCTAACTGACAGACCTTCATGACACTGGCAGAAGAAGAATCGCGCAGTCCAGGGACAGAAAGGTGTGTACGTATAACATGTCTGCTTACCACGGTAGGGACGCCTCTGCCTTTTCTTGACCACGGCTCCTCTTGTGCTGCCACCACCATCTCACGCTGGGGCTGAACTCCGCTATATAATTATTCTTATTATACGATCATTCATTCTTAGGATAAAGTCAGACAACCCCAGTAAATGTGACGGTTTCTCCTGTGTCTGCAGGAGGTGAAGCCAACATCCAGGTCCACAAGAACGTTCTACTGCACGGATCACTCAGGATGTCCTATTCTCCTTCCCAGAAGAACGGAGCAATTAGATCAATTACCTGGAAGTTTGATAAGATCAATGAACAAGTCACCATACTGGACACCACTGAGAAACCATATTATGTATATGCCTCTAAGTTCAGGGATCGGCTACAACCGTCTGAGAACCTACACACATTGACCATCGTGGATCTGACCATCGAAGATGGTGGGATGTACACCATTGATGTTTTAGATGTAAAAGGAGTACGAGAATCTTATTCATTTAATGTCACCGTCTATGGTACGTATATTCACGTTGACTTTATAGTATCCCAGGATCAACCCTATTAAACCAGCCCTATCACCTGGTAGTACTGATCCTGCTGATTTAAATGATACTCGTCTTGTGAAAATCAGCTCTGCCGTTCCTCAGAAATAAAAAGATTAAATTTTTTATGTAAATGAAGGATTCGGTGCACTGAGGGTGTGTCCTAGCCTCTCTGTGCACCTCAGTTCCTAAGTGCTGGCCACGCCCCTCAGGGCACCGAAGCCCTAATTTGCATAAAGAATAAAAGGCTTTTATGCTGGGGAACAGCAGATTTTCACAAGACAGGTATGGGTTCTGATCAGCAGGATCAACCCTACCAGTGGGTTCTCTTTAACTAGGTAGCTCCTGGATTGGGATCATTTAGTAAACTGAAAATGGCTCCATGCAGATGTTATTGAAGAAAGACCTCAAGGACATCCAGATCTTAACTAGAACGGGAACCAGAAAAATGTCTCCATACCGCTACCAAACAATGGTGCAGATGCAGGTGACAGAGGTGAAGAGGTCTGCAGTGACCACCAGGGGGAGCCAACTACATGTGAAATGACATTGCTGCCTGCCACTGAAATGCAGGAAACCAGAAACCATCAGCTGTCCTAAGAGATTGTCCTCTAATCAGCAGTGATGTGACACCGTACTATGTGCTATAATATGTGTGCAGTATGGCAGTACACTTGTAGCAACACTGATTGGATTACAGCTCCATATAGCATCCTCCGACCTATTGCATCTTCCCTTTATTTTACTAACTAGACATTGTATGGATGATCTTTACCACCACTTAAAGGGATTTTTTTAATCTTGGACAAACAAAACCCAAAACATAGCTTTACATTCATACATAACATTACCCTGTACTGATCCTGAGTTACATCCTTTATTATACTCCAGAGCTGCACTCACTATTCTGCTGGTGCAGTCACTGTGTACATACATTACTTATCCTGTACTGATCCTGAGTTACATCCTGTATTATACTCCAGAGCTGCACTCACTATTCTGCTGGTGCAGTCACTGTGTACATACATTACTTATCCTGTACTGATCCTGAGTTACATCCTTTATTATACTCCAGAGCTGTACTCACTATTCTGCTGGTGGAGTCACTGTGTACATACTTTACTTATCCTGTACTGATCCTGAGTTATATCCTGTATTATACTCCAGAGCTGCACTCACTATTCTGCTGGTGCAGTCACTGTGTACATACATTACTTATCCTGTACTGATCCTCAGTTACATCCTGTATTATACTCCAGAGCTGCACTCACTATTCTGCTGGTGCAGTCACTGTGTACATACATTACTTATCCTGTACTGATCCTGAGTTACATCCTGTATTATACTCCAGAGCTGCACTCACTATTCTGCTGGTGCAGTCACTGTGTACATACATTACTTATCCTGTACTGATCCTGAGTTACATCCTTTATTATACTCCAGAGCTGCACTCACTATTCTGCTGGTGGAGTCACTGTGTACATACATTACTTATCCTGTACTGATCCTGAGTTACATCCTGTATTATACTCCAGAGCTGCACTCACTATTCTGCTGGTGCAGTCACTGTGTACATACATTACTTATCCTGTACTGATCCTCAGTTACATCCTGTATTATACTCCAGAGCTGCACTCACTATTCTGCTGGTGCAGTCACTGTGTACATACATTACTTATCCTGTACTGATCCTGAGTTACATCCTGTATTATACTCCAGAGCTGCACTCACTATTCTGCTGGTGCAGTCACTATGTACATACATTACTTATCCTGTACTGATCCTGAGTTACATCCTGCATTATACTCCAGAGCTGCACTCACTATTCTGCTAGTGGAGTCACTTTGTACATAAATTACTTATCCTGTACTGATCCTGAGTTACATCCTGTATTATACTCCAGAGCTGCACTCACTATTCTGCTGGTGCAGTCACTGTGTACATACATTACTTATCCTGTACTGATCCTGAGTTACATCCTGTATTATACTCCAGAGCTGCACTCACTATTCTGCTGGTGGAGTCACGGTGTACATACATTACATTACATATCCTTCTAAGTTCAGGGATCGGCTACAAATGTCTGAGGATCTATGTACATTGACTGCAATTGATCTGACTGTGGAGGACGGTGGTATTTACACCACTGATGTTATAGATGAAAATGAAATGCAAAAGTATATCAATCTATTTACATTGACTTTACAGTATCTCAGGTTATTTAAAGAGCAACTGTCAGAAGGATCAACCTTATAAAACCAGGCATACCGCTTGGTAGGATTGATCCTGATTTAATGTCACCATCTGTGGTGCATCAAACTATTTTAAGTTTATTATGTAATCCTAATTCAGGAATTCAGCAATTGGGGGCATTTAAAGGGCATCTATCAGCAGAAACAACTCTGTTAAACCAGCCACAATGCCTGGTAAGGTTGATTCTGCTGATTAAAATGACATCTGTCTTGTGAAAATCGGTTGTGATGTTCCCGAGAAAAAACGCTTTTGCTCTTCATACAAATGAGGGCTTCCGTGCACAGAGGGGTGGGGCCTGGCTTCTCAGTGCTGGCCACGCCCCTCAGTGCACTGAAGACTTCATTTATATAATATAACAAAAGTCTTTTTTCTCAGGAACGCCACCACCGATGTTCACAAAACAAGTATCATTTTAATCAGCAGGATCAACCCTTTACACAGCCTGATATGTTCTCTCATTACAGAGCCTGTTCCACTTCCAAGTATAAGGACTGTGGTGAAAGAGAACGCCATAGACAGATGCAGTGTTACTCTTCATTGCTCTGTCCCATCAAACCCATTAGATTTCTCCTATAGCTGGCAATGCGGAGATAGGAAATCTGATTGTCAGCAGTATAATAAAGGAAGAACAGTCCAGATATCCCTGAAGAACGACGCCAAGGACATGGAGATCCTGTGCATAGTCCAGAACCCTGTGGACAAGAAGAATGTCTCTTTCCACGTACAAGAAACGTGTATGTTTACAGGTGAGAGATTCTCTTCAGAATGGCTGGATTATTAAGGTTAGGTTAAGCTCACAGATGGGCAATGTATAGAAACACATAGATATAATCCATATAGACGCACATCCAGAGTGTCCATGTATAAGTACCTCCTAGACATACATCGTTCCTAGAAGGTAAAGAGAGATGGCTTCCATGTACAGTATGTAGAATGTGTACTCACCAGACCAGCATATGAGGCAGTTCATACTCCATGAAGAAGTGCCTGCAGTTTGGTGGAGAGAGCAGGAGGTGGCCTGTAACCTGCACAGGAACGGGAGCGCATACACCGAGCCAAACCTGTAGCTGGCATGTGGGATCCTGGGAGGGAAGGCGTAGGTCGCTGGCTCTCCCGATTGTCAGCTCTGCTGTTCAGTGATGTATCAGCACTTAACTACTGTTCTGTTCATACACAAAGTGAGCCTAGTGCTTATAGACTGAGCACATCAGGACACGTAGACCTTGTTGTGAGGGATGAGAATCCATTTTGTATGAGTATTTCTTCCATCTTGTGCATATGTGGAAAATGAATGAGCCAGCTGGCAGGATGTAGGGAGTCTCTGTGTATATAGATGAAATGTTCCTGGCTGCAAGGCCAAGGTAAGCAGCTCCCTCGCTCCCTTATCAGAGTTATGTTCCTTCTGAGTTTACGGATGTACTGCTGAAGAATGTCAACTTTGAGATAAGATGCTGCAGAAACTTTTTCATTATTAGATTTCTGTTAGTATAGTGCGGAAGTATTGCCTTTTATGAATAACGAATCAAATTATTAGTTTCGATTTTCACCCCAATGGTGGTGGGCCAGATTTGGCTATGATTATCTGTAGTGTTATAGAGAATCTGATTCAGCAGTGTGTCTGTGTCAGCTCTCTGAGCGCTCATAAGGACACTTTAATTGGGACCCCGACAATTATAGAAGAAGGGGGTTTTGCTCCAACAACCTCTCCTGCTCCAAATGAAAAATAGTTTTTTCGTCCACGGTTCAGTTGAAAAGTTACAGGGCTGACCCTACTGATTAAAATGATACCCGTCTTGTGAAAATCGGTTGTGGCGTTCCTGAGAAAAATGACATGTTTTCTTTACAGTGAGGTCTTCAATACAGTGAGGGGCGTGGCCAACACTGGATAGCTGAGGAGCGCTAATGAGCTAGGCCCTGCCCCTTAATGCGCTGAAGCCTTCCTTTGTATAAAAAAAGTATTTTTTCTCAGGAACGCCACCACCGATTTTCACAAGAGAGGTATCAGTTTAATCAGCAGGATCATTCCTACCAGGCAGTGTGACTTTTTATGGGGCCGGTGCTCCTGAGTGGGGTAATCTTTAAGCAGGACAGTTTTTGCTTTTTAATGACAACCCATCTCAATGATGTCTCTGTTCTTGTTTACAGACAGGTCATCCACTTTGAGATCGATTTCTCTTTGTTATCTTCTGATCAGCAAGCCAGCGCAATGTGTACTGTTCCTGGTGCCGTTAATTATATATCTTGCTATAATAAGGGAAGAAAAGGTAGGTAAGTAGTGTCCTACCACTTTCTGCATAAGGGGCACTTTGATCTCATCTCGTGACCACTGTGGTGACACTCCATATCACTGTGGTTGGCTTCTATTGGCCACTGCAGTCACATGATAAGTCCTTGATGTGTACGAGACGTCATCATGTCCCCATATATACAGACAGCGAATGGTTGCTTCCGGGACTCTCCATTGATTCCTATGTCAAGAGGGTGTAGCTTATGCTAATTTTCAGAATGGAGCATTACTACTATTTTGTAGGCCCTCCAATATAAAAAAGGAGGTGGGGCTTAACATGTAACGATACTCGAATACTTATTTGCTCCCCTAAAAAAGCTCTTTATATGGGGATAAAGGTACCTACACTGAATTGTGTTTCTTTTTAGTCTCTTGGCATGCTCTTCTTATGGAAGTGATTCTTAAAATGTAAGAAAGGTAGAAATAACTAGGTTCCTCTTGTACTGCCTTACTCTGGTCATGTGACCAGGAGCCTAGCTGTAGTTGGTGTAGTGGTAAAGGACCTCCCCTGAGGGCCGGTGTTTGAATTACAGTTGGAATAATTGGGAGACATTTGGCGATTGGTGTCAGTGGGTACGGCAGAAAGTATGGCCGTGTCTGAATTACAGTTGCTGCCATTGGGACATGTCCTAGAAAGTGCAGTTATGAATATAGAATAAATTGCTAAGTTTTAATTTTTCTTTCTACTTTTTTTTCACAGCTTAACACACTGTGGACATAGAGAAATGACTCTGCAGCCAACATCCCCTACGCCAGTATTACACGACAGCACATAGACATTTATAGAAAATAATGCCTCTACAGGCAACATAGTGTAAATCTTTCATCTGCCTGTCGGGGAAACTACAGCTCCCAGTATGCCCGGACAGCTGCAGGCAACAGCCAGAGAGCCACAAGATGGGATGTAAAAAATAAATTTTTGGGACGAAAAGTGAAAAAAAGAAACGAAAAAAAACAAACAATGCTCTTATACAATGGTTTGTTGGAGAAAAATAAAAAAGAATAAAAAAACATACAAAATTGGCATGGCTCCATCCATAACGACCTGTACTATAAAATTAATACATTAATCTGTCCTGAATGGTGAACACGGTCAAAAAAGCTCCCCTAAAACAATGACCGTCTCCTGCTGCTACAATAGCTGCTTTTTGTTCATCCTCCCTCACAAAAACTAGGAATCGAAAAAATTGTAGGTACGGTACCGATGAGAATACAGGTCAACCTGACCAAAAAAAGTCCTCAGACAACTCCATTGATACAAAAATAAAGAGGTTATGGTGTCTGGAAAGTGGAGGTTGACAAAGCAAAAAACTGCATTCTTATAATGTATCTTTATGGGTTAATTCTTAAAATACATAATCCTAAGGCGGTTCCTAGCAGAAGTCAGAGGAGTCCTTGCCCTCCGTCCACTCCATGTCCTAGTTTCTTGTGTTGAATCCTGGACGTGTCTCTGCATGTGTGCAAAGAAAAGAATACAACATACTGTACATCAGCTCCCAAGGGGTTGAAAGTAGACTGCCCCTGTAATGACCAATCTTGAAGCTCTTGGGCGCTAAATGCAAAATCTGTACCATGGTCTCCACCTATTATGTACCATTTATAAAACTGGTGTCATCCTATGTACCTAAAGTGACACTGTGGGCTCCAGGGTTTCAGTATAGTCTGAGGTTCCTTGAGTCCATCAGAAGAAGTGATCCTACTTTAGGACACCACAGAAGGTCTAATATCCAAGTCGCGTGACCACTACGAATCCTAATATTAATTTTATAGCTGTTTTAATTATTTTTTTAATGTCCAAAAAAATGGGAAATATAATGGTGAAGTTTGAAGAATATGTGATCAGAAGAACTCCAGGGTCATCTTAGGCTTTGGAAAAGTATAAAGAAAAGATTTGCACATCTCATGTTTGGATCCAATGTTCTGATTAAGTTCTCACAAATGTTTCCATCTTCTGTCATTAATGTATCACACCACCGAAATGGGAGCTACATGGTGGCAGAATAACTACAGGCACCATAGAGAGTTTCATGAAGGAAACCATCTCGTCTCATATGTTTGATCTGGGTGTGGTTATAGTGCCCTATGGGTGATGACCTAGTTTTGTTGGGCAATTAACATCAAAACATGTGTCAACATAAAACACTACCATAACACAAGAGTTATGAAACATGTTATATACACATCACTTATTAAAGCAGAAGAGAACCCCTTCAACTGTGTACAGAAAGATCTCAATGGGAAAGTACATGCATTATAAGAAGTAGAGACATCTTGAGAAGATATAACTTCTGTGTAAGACAAAGTATTATATATATATATATATATATATATATATATACACATATACACATACACACACACACACACACACACACACACACATATATATATATATACACACCATCCACACAGTGAGCCAGCTGTGGTCCAGTAGGAGATAACATGCTAGGCAAGTGTCAATTAGATTTGAAGTCTCTCATCTGTCTGACATACCTGACAATACCTGAAATGGTTGCCCTTCTACATCACAGGATCATACATGAAATGGTTACCCTTCGAGACCAGTGATGGCTTCTCATGCAGACCAAGGACCATACCTTATGTTGTTGACGTCTTAACGCAGATGCCATAACTGAGATGGCTACTCTACCACACCAAGAGCCGTACCCAACATGGTTATCCCTCCACATCAGGGAGCTATAACTGAGATGGTTATAGAACCACACTAGGGGTATTACCTGAGATAGTTACATCTTCCTGTCAGGGATCATATCTGAGATGGTGACCTTTCCATACCAGAAGGCATGGCTTATTGAGTTGATCTTCCATCCCAGATTTTTTATTTTTTAATGAAAGCCCGAGGTACATACTTTCTACACCCGTGCATCAAAACCATGCAGTGTGCCAGACAAAAACGTGCACTAGGTCACGGTCCATTACAGGCCCTCTCCATAAGAGAAGGGCCCCCCATAAACCAATTCCAGATGCCATACCTGAGGTGCTTACCCCTCCACACAACAGACCATAGCTGTTATAGATACATCTCCACACCAGAAACAATATCTGAACTTATTAACACCTCTACACCTGGGACCTTATCTGATGGTTATTCCTCCAAACCAGGAGATCATTTTGAGACATTTATTCCTCCACACCAAAAACCTTATCTGAGAGGGTTACCCCTTTAAATCCATGGATAATAACTGAGACGGGGATCATCAGGAACTATCTGTTGATGGTTATCCCTCCACATTAGGATACATAATTGAGATTCTTAAGCCTCCAGGTTTGGTACATGATATATCATATTTACTGATCGGGAATCTGATGGGTACAGTCAGAAAATGTTCTCCAGCTCCTGGCTACATGTGACTAGACCTTGAATTTGATACCCCTGATAAATGATTGGCTGAAGATAATTACTCCAAGACCTGTACACAAAACTAGTTAGTGTATACACACCCATTGATATGTCACACAGAAAATAAGAAGTAATAGGATAGTAGTACATGGTCTAAAGAGCTCCTCTAAAATGTAGAGAGCCTCAGACAGTGCCCGTGCAATCAGAAGCAGGGCAACAAAGAAAGCTGTGGTCTCTGTAATATAATCTTGTAGTATACCCCCAATAACCCTGATTGTATGATTTGTATCTTACCAAAGAATCTGGGGGAAGATGGGGAACCTTTAATTGCCCAATTGGTATGGCATACTTAGGAACTAATACTACACAGGTTAAAAAAATCTATATTTCAAAAATTAAAAAAGGCAAAATCAATAAAAAAAACACACACATTTGTATAAAAATAAACTTTATTAACTATAAGTCCATAGACATAAAAAACTATAAGTCCATAGACATAAAAAAAAATACATATTTGTATCATCCCATCTGTAAAACCCGTACAAAAGCTCTTGGCATCATTTATGATGACTGGAGTATAGCATAAAGGAAGAGTGCAAAAAACAGCTGTAGAATTGCTTTTTTGTGCATTTTTGTCAAAATAGAAGTGTGTATATATATATTACAAATTCATTAAGCACAAAAACATGGCACCAACTAAAATACAACTCAAGATGCAAAATGCATAAAGCCTCATGCAGCTACAGACTGTGAGAATATGAAGAGGAAGAATAAAAATAAAAACAAATGCTCAAAAAGCCAAAATTGGCCTGGTCCTCAAAGGACACACTCCAGCAAAATGCATACACTGTGGAATGACTAGTGTAGGTTCCGAGGGGGCGGAGCATAAGACTGAGATTCTCTCTTTAGTGATCTTCGAATCCATATATTATGCTCCACCCCCTCGGAACTCACACTAGGCATAACAGTGTATATGTTTTGCCTTGAACATTCCTTTAAGAAGCATATTTTCAACTGTAACTGTTCCTGACCCTCCTGGTGTTCTCCTACACCAAGGGGAAAGTGTCTGTTCCTTAAATGGGTGGTAACAATGTCAGAGTCACTCCAGGTAATGCTGCACCCAATGGAAGAGGTGGGATTTTTATATAACCACCTACTACTCAGATGGAGGCAGTTCCTAGAGAACATCATGCTACTTTACCATCGTTTTTACGTGGGTGGGTGCACCACTGCGCTATATATGACTGCTTCACAGTCTTCATCCTTATGTTCAATCCTCTAATGAAAGAAAACCAAAAAAGTAATATATCTTTACAGGAGTTACCGAGCTTCCTGCTATTACCACTACAGGGAGCTAAATGGTTTTGGACTTTGAGGTAGACATTCGCTTCAGTGCCAGCCATCTATAACTTTACAGTCTTCAAAATGTGGTCTGAGGTCTATATTAGACTCGGGGTCTGAGGTCTGGCTTAATTTTGGGGGCTCTACTTTGTGATGCAAGAGCATAGCCTTGGAGGCATGGTATGAGGGGTGTGGCCAATATAAAGGAGCAGCGCATAAAAAAATTAAGCGGTAACTGATTTTTACATCACTTGTCTAAAAATAGGACAACGTTGTCCACAACCGTATCTTACCTGATTAATATAGCTTTTAGGAGCAAAATCGGTGTAATGTATTTCTTCCATTTCTTTTGATTCTATTTAAAAAAAAAAAATAATGTTATATTGTTTGGATGAGAAAAAAAATTACTTTCATTCAAAAACAGCGCCACACCAGTCCACAGGTTTTGTGCGGTATTGCAGCTCAGCCCCTTTCACTTGAATGGAACAGAGCTGGCATGCCAAGAACAAGCCATGGACTGGCGTGGTATATCATACTAGTGCTTTCTTATGTGGCAGAGGGGCCTATAGGCACCGTGGCCTGGGCGTGACTTCTGTCTCTGCTACCTATGGCTACCATTTCAGCGTTTCCTACAAGTTTCTCTCCAGTAGGGAATTATTGAAGCAGGCCAACACAGTGGATGGTTGTGCATGATCGTGAGAGGAAGCAGTCGTCAGCGAGACCTCTCCACTACAGATGCCCCTACAGGGGAAATGTATTAGTAAATATCTGCCATTTAGATGAATGGACGTCTTCGTAAAAAACATAGATGGGTTAGGTCTTCCAAAATGAATTTGCTGGGTGCTACGATGGTGTCCAGTCTACCAGAACATTTACACCATAGCGTAAGGTCTACCAGGAGGAGAAGTGGTTGCACCAACCTGCTGGAGAAGCTATATTCCCTATCCCAGGACTACCTCCACCTCTTTTTGGGTTGAAGAAACCAGCCTCAGATATGGAGGGAGCAGGGTCTGAACAGGAGGTGGAAGAAGCCTGGAAGGTAGGCGTGGTACCAACCAGTTCTGAGGAGTGCTTCCATAACTAGGTGCACTAGATATGTAAGTAGGGTAGACATTCCACGTAGGGTGTAGTGCATGATATTAGCAGTTACACCATATTACCTAATATAGGGCGCCCGTACATGTAGCATTTGAGCTGTGTGTCTGGTAACTGGGACACTACTGGTGCAGTTTATAGCCATCCTATGCAGGCCAGGGTGGCACATTGATTATCCACAAGATAGAGGAGAACAAACTGACCAGTGGGGTCCCCTATCAATCGCAAGAATAGGGTTCTAGTTCCCCCCATCTTAACGAGGTTGCTGATTGAACTTGCGCGCTACCACACTATTTGTTTTCTCTGGGGAAATTTTATGGTGGAAGGGCCGGCCTTAGGGGTGTGCAACCTGTCTGACTGTACAAGGAGCATCAACCTTTCCTGTTGAAGGGGGCACCATAAGGAATTCTAATGAACGGCTGACGTGATGACATCATCAAGGGCCGTGCCAGATTTCGAGCTAGATCTTTAAGCAAGATGGCGGCGGCGCGTCGCGAGCAAATAGATAAGGTAAGTATGACTTTAAAAAAAATATTTTTTTACAATGTGTTATAACTGTCAGATGCCACGATCAGCGGGTTCAATGACGATGGGTGGCGCAATCGCAGTTCCCTGTCGTTGCACCAATTACTTACAAAGAAGTAATCTTTGTGATGAAGTAGTTCGTCACAAAGAGAATTGTTTTGTAAAATTTTGTGAATTTTTTAATACTTCTCTAATACAAAGAATACACAATTTAAAAAGACAATTCATCTAAAAATTACCTTTTCTCCTTTTATTATTTCTTTTAAGAAGAAGAAAATATCCGAGAACCATTCCCAGGATGGGTAAAATCGCTAAGTAGAATAAGTAATAATGACGCCCTTCACCTGTAATGGGTAAAAAAAGATTGAGTACATATTACGAATGCATGCAGTATACTCAATCATGACATAGTATGCAGTAAGCCCATGAGCTCCCTCTAGTGGAGGTGGAAGGCAATCAGAATTTTACCATTTAACGCTATGGTTATGCAGGAGATTTGGATCTCTGCGTCAGGAAAAAAAAGAGCTACCCCTATAAAGATATATTAAGATTTTAAACAACACAGAACACTGGACCTAAAGATAGGAAGGGGTTTAGAGATGGACCTTCACTATAGACGTGTAACTTAAAGGGAACCTGTCACCAGTTTTATGGTGTCCTAACTAAGGGCAAGATAAATAAGTGACTGATTCTCTTAGCAAAATGCTGGGTCACTTTCTTTAATTGACCCAGTCAATCTACCAACATCTTGTATTGAAAAGCTCCAGCTGATAATGATGAGTCCTGAATATTCATGAGCTCCTGACTCTCCCCGCCCACCTGCTGCTGAATGACAGTTATTTTCCATAGGAATCAGCAGCAGGTGGGCAGGGGAGTGGCTATAGCTCTGAATTAAATATACGCTGGACTCACTGACATCACGCTGGACTCAAATCAGCTCATTAGCATGCGGCATCTTTGTGTGTATATTATGAGGTAACCATCTGTCACACCAGTAAGTGAATACATCTAAGGCACTTTTTAGTAGTTAATGATTGTATATAATTAGTTACATTATAATCAAATATCCACGTGACAGGTTCCCTTTAACATGTGTTTTGTCTTAAGGCATGGTCTAATATGATTTTGTCAGGCCAATGGCCATAGTAACTCACTGGCAGGCTAGGGCTGCCAATGGTGGGACAAAGTGAGTGCCTCGAGTCCCACGGTCACTATTTAGAGGTCCCAGCTATACAGCAAGTATTTAAAGGGTATATAAATTAACTCTTTCCTCGCACCTTTGCTTTGGTGAAAATAGAGGTTATTGAAACAGATGCTTGGTACATTAAAGGAGATGGTCTTCTGGTCGGCTGGGTTGCGGACTATACATGTGACTTCCACGTCCTGGTGGTCCAGTGGTAGTGATATCCAGATGGAGCTTGCATTGCTTTTTATATCCTGGTACTCAGAGTCCCGGCGTGTGCACTTCCAAGTATATAAGAAATCTGATGTATTTGATGGGACAGCACAATGGAGAGTCACATTACATTGTTCTGGGTTATCATCCGTCACTTCAGACCATATAGCTGGGAAGGGAACGGGCTCTGTAATTGGAAAATAGGACATTTTCTGTTTGATTTATTAAGCCTCCAATACATAGTGTTAATCACAATTCCCTTGGTTCGTTGTCACCCAAATCCAGTGTCACCCAAACCCATTACCTTGCCGATTTTCGCGTAAAAAAAAGAATTTAGAATATAACGAATTCGAGAATATATGACGAATATTCTACAAAATAGTGACCTCCTGCCGCTCATTACTAGTCATAGTTTGTTGGCTGCAGGTTCTGCATCATTTGCAGTCTGGAGGGTGTATATTTAGTTAGGTAATCACCGGCAGGGCTTACTGAGATCGCAGCCCGCAGCTGTCTGAGCTATCCCAGGTGATATGTATTGTCTTTGGGGAGCAGTCAGCTTATAGTGGTCCAAATGTGCACATCCCACGTGTACAAAACTCAACATAAGGCAAACATGGAGTCTTTCTCCTAAAAATAGTTCAGCCTGGTTACTAAGGGAAGAATTAGGATGTGTGGGAGCGGGCAAACCTTTAAGGGCACTTTTAATGGTATGACTTTAGGCATCTGCTTATTCTGTTATAAATGAATCCAGAAAAAAGGAGATATATCTATTTACCATCTGCACTCAGTTTCCTTAGTATACATAGATGAATGCCATCTAGGCCAGGGGCTTTATCAGCATTTTGTAATTTGCATTTGTAGAACCCCAGACCTGGGGGGAGGGGTGTACTAAGAATTGTATATAGTTGTGCATTATGTAATTTTACTGTTTGTTGGCAGGCACAGGGTGGTTAACCACTCGTCTCTTGGTGGATGTGGGTTGGTTCTGCTCCCTGTCAAGGGAGTTGCTAAGAAGCTACAGAGTGAATAGGGACCTACTTGCAATGCTCCTGTTACCTAAATCTTCAGAGGGAACCATTCCAAAACAGTCCTCAAGTGAAGCTTTGAGAGTCCAGACAGCAGAAGTGCCACTTCTGCATCTACAGACACTGCTGTAAAGTGAGGGACTACAGCCAAACCACCCATCACCAAACAACTACTAGGTCAGCATCACCTAAGTGCTGAATTATCACCAACCAACCTACCTCAATATCCTTGCTGCTGCCAGAGAAGTATTGCACTAAAGCCTGATCTTACTCTATATGTTTTAGGTTCTACATAAAAAGGACTTTGTTACATTTAATTTTAGACACATTCTTCAGAACTATAATTCCACTGCACCGATCCCCAGGAAGCGAGGCCTAAGGGAGTATACCGTGAAACACTTCATCAAGGCCATTACCACTCCTATCCCCTACCATGGCACCTCATGGGATTCCTTAACATTCATTTTCCTACACATTTTCCCCTGCTTCTTGCGACTTACTTTATTTCACTTTAAAAGGGTTAACTTGAATTGACTCATACTGTTATTGCGTAACTGCATATTATATGTTTGTTGTGACATACAGACGTGGACAAAATTGTTGGTACCCTTTGGTCAATGAAAGAAAAAGTCACAATGGTCACAGAAATAACTTTAATCTGACAAAAGTAATAATAAATTAAAATTCTATAAATGTTAACCAATGAAAGTCAGACATTGTTTTTCAACCATGCTTCAACAGAATTATGTAAAAAAATAAACTCATGAAACAGGCATGGACAAAAATGATGGTACCCCTAACTTAATATTTTGTTGCGCAACCTTTTGAGGCAATCACTGCAATCAAACGCTTCCTGTAACTGTCAATGAGACATCTGCACCTCTCAGCAGGTATTTTGGCCCACTCCTCATGAGCAAACTGCTCCAGTTGTGTCCGGTTTGAAGGGTGCCTTTTCCAGACTGCATGTTTCAGCTCCTTCCAAAGATGCTCAATAGGATTGAGGTCAGGGCTCATAGAAGGCCACTTTAGAATAGTCCAATTTTTTCCTCTTAGCCATTCTTGGGTGTTTTTAGCGGTGTGTTTTGGGTCATTGTCCTGTTGCAAGACCCATGACCTGCGACTGAGACCAAGCTTTCTGACACTGGCTAGTACATTTCTCTCTAGAATTCCTTGATAGTCTTGAGATTTCATTGTACCCTGCACAGATTCAAGACACCCTGTGCCAGACGCAGCAAAGCAGCCCCAGAACATAACAGAGCCTCCTCCATGTTTCACAGTAGGGACAGTGTTCTTTTCTTGATATGCTTCATTTTTTCGTCTGTGAACATACAGCTGATGTGCCTTGGCAAAAACTTCGATTTTTGTCTCATCTGTCCACAGGACATTCTCCCAGAAGCTTTGTGGCTTGTCAACATGTAGTTTGGCATATTCCAGTCTTGCTTTTTTATGATTCGTTTTCAACAATGGTGTCCTCCTTGGTCGTCTCCCATGTAGTCCACTTTGGCTCAAACAACGACGGATGGTGCGATCTGACACTGATGTTCCTTGAGCATGAAGTTCACCTTGAATCTCTTTAGAAGTCTTTCTAGGCTCTTTTGTTACCATTCGGATTATCCGTCTCTTAGATTTGTCATCAATTTTCCTCCTGCGGCCACGTCCAGGGAGGTTGGCTACAGTCCCATGGATCTTAAACTTATGAATAATATGTGCAACTGTACTCACAGGAACATCTAGTTGCTTGGAGATGGTCTTATAGCCTTTACCTTTAACATGCTTGTCTATAATTTTCTTTCTGATCTCTTGAGACAGCTCTTTCCTTTGCTTCCTCTGGTCCATGTCGAGTGTGGTACACACCATATCACCAAACAACACAGTGATTACCTGGAGCCATATATATAGGCCCAATGGCTGATTACAAGGTTGTAGACACCTGTGATGCTAATTAGTGGACACACCTTGAATTAACATGTCCCTTTGGTCACATTATGTTCTGTGTTTTCTAGGGGTACCATCATTTTTGTCCATGCCTGTTTCATGAGTTTATTTTTTTACATAATTCTGTTGAAGCATGGTTGAAAAACAATGTCTGACTTTCATTGGTTAACATTTATAGAATTTTAATTTATTATTACTTTTGTCAGATTAAAGTTATTTCTGTGACCATTGTGACTTTTTCTTTCATTGACCAAAGGGTACCAACAATTTTGTCCACGTCTGTATATCCTGTTCATTTGCAGAGCGCTGTGGAAAGGGTTAATGAAGACAAATACTTTTAGGACTTTCTAGCTAATAATGAGAAGCTGGTAATTTTTCACAGATGTAAAGAAGTTTTGGAGAGAAAAAGACTTGTTTACTACGAAAACCAGACAGACTGACCTTTTAAATGCCAGGTGCTGCTATGTTATTACGTCTGAAGACTTGTTTTTGTCTGGAAAAACTGCTGTGTCATTGCCACTGAGTATCATTGAAGCTCTAATGCAAGTCTATGAGAGATGGAAAGCTTAACATTGTATTTGTTTGTGCTGAGCTTCTCCACTCCACCCCTCCCACTAGAAGGTTCTAGTTCAGCTAGAAACTGTATATAGGGGAAGCAGTTAGAGCCCCTAGTGTTCTGCAGTTAGGGTACAGTGCTTAGAAGAGGAGACTCTGCCAGACTATTGAGTGACTAGAGGAGAATGCTGAGACAGGGATACATTGCCACAGACCATGGTACACCAGCCCTGCCACTAAGGAGCCAGCTGGACTACTGAGCTACAGACTGTGGGCCTCCAGCCTTTGGCCAGGGTACCAGCCTTCTGAAGAGAGAGAGAGGGACAGCTAGCTCAGGCCTTTCCTCAGCATGAAAACTCTTCTTATACCAGGGAGGAGACTGGAGAAGCTAGCCCTATGCCTCGCCTGTATTGTTCTGCAACTGAAATCCTCCAGTAAAAAAAGCACACTGGTTACTGCAGACCGTGACTTTCTGGACTCAATTCCCATTGGGGTGCACCACTCCTTACCATCCCTTCCGGAGAGCAGTAAAATGTGGTGACACCTCAATGCTGTCGAGGTGACCCAGCGTAGAGTTGGGGCCAACCCAAACCCTGCCACTGCACATACGACGGCTTCAGTGAATTGTGGGGTGGGGTCTAGTCCCTTTGTGCACCTCTGCTTTCCAGTGCTGGCCACTCCCCTCAGTGCAATTAAGCCCTCATTTGCATAATGAATGAAAGCATTTTTTTCAGGAACACTTGAACCAAGTCTTAGTTTAGAATCAGATACACATCAACCCCGACTGATGTTCGGAGACAGAGATATGTCATCTATGTACCATTACTCTGCTGACACCACCTTGCCAATATTTTTTTATTTATGACCTTTTTTGAAGAGTGATTCTTTGTAGACGTACCATATACAATCAGTTTGTAGGATATCTTGTCTTCTTTCTTGTCTGTATAATGTATAGTTACAGAATATATCCCGGCATCCCCTTTCCTCAGGTCATTAATCCTCAATGTGGCGCCATTGTCCGGTGTCTCCAGTCTATTATGGAACTCGCTATTTTTTATATCCAGGCGATTATTTGTGAAGTGAACAAGAATATAGGTCTGAAAAATCCAGAAGATCTCTTGTATGGACGCTGCATGATTCACAGGAAGTACCAGATCTACAGACTGGTTTGTTATCCCATGTACTGGGAGAAGGACGTTGGGTTGCCCTGGAAATGAAACACAGACAGGGAATTTAATGTATAGAACTTGTCTTGCCAAACAAAGATTCTCCTGTGGGCCAGTTAGAGGTCCAGACTGTTGATCTGTTCACTTTGGTAGGTGCCAGGACTGGTGTGCTAATAGGCTGCCAGTTCCTTACCAGATCAATATATTGCCCAGACACATCATGCAACATTCTCCTTTATAGCCTTCCGTGAAACAGGTTACCTGGTGAACCCACCTCTTAACCTGGGTCCACTCTACCAGTCCATTTTTGGGAAACCCATTGTCCAGCAAATCCCATTTCAGTATGCTGACAATAACATACAATTCCATCCACCACCTGCTCCCTCCATACATCACCTCAGATCTTCCACTGCCCAACCAAACATAATCTCTGGTCCTCAAAAAATCTTCTTTGCAGGAACGTTCGGCTGCAGGTCCCTATACTAAACCCCTGAGATCTCTGCCCATAACTCTTATCTTCCTCTCCTCCATTGCTGCAGCACATAGGAAGACTTTGTAGTACCATATGATGGCCACACACATGGTGCAGATAACTGAAAGTCCAACTGAGGAAGGGATATTAGGAATAGAGAATCTCACTGGTGTTCATGTTCATCACTAATTGTAAGCCATGGGAACCATTGGAGTAGTCTATTTCATTCAGTCTAAATACTAATATATCTCCTTTAAGATAGGAGTGGACCCTACTGCCTACTGTACCCCTTGTGCAGGTTGTATAAGGGAGCAACCCATCTTTTTTTCTCCATGTAATATAAAGCCTCTGACCAGTGTCATAGGTATAGGGGGTGCAGGGCTAGCAGACAGGCTAACTTTCCATCTTCGATGATCCTTAGGAACCCATGACTGTCGTCAGTTCCCTTGATGTCCTTCGTTGGACCACTTTTGCTGGGTGCTAACCATCACATTATAGGAAGATCTAGGACCTGCCATTTTGACCTAGTCCTCTACACATCACAGCTTGTCCCATGTTAATTTTGATCAGATCCTGTTCACTTGTTGCCTGATATATTGTGTTCCTGCACTCTTGCAGGAGTATGTTGGGTCCTGAGCTGTCAGTGAGAGCCGGGGGTTCCCCATGGAGAAAACAGTATTTCTGCTGCCTCTATTGGACCCGACAATCCCATGATTGTGGGTTGTCTACGGGCAATGCAGAAATGCTGGCCTTGCCAGTGACTGGTGACAGGACAGGAGGTGATCTCCTCCATAACAGGCAAAAAAATAAATATATAAAAAATTTAATTAAAAATGTCCCTCAGGAGTCTTTTCTGACCTCTTGGTGGACATATTATCCAGCAAAAATATTCTCAAATAAGCTAAAAATAAAAAGAAAATCAACTAAAATTCTATGTAACAAAATATTTAATTAAAAAAAAAAAAAAAAGTGCATTAAATTACGGTATATAAATTTTGTTTTATATGGTTTACTTATTTTTGTAAATGTTACATGAAGTATATTTTATTTTATTTTTTTACTTTTGTAAATATTGTTACATAATATGTATTTTAGTTTATATTTTTGCTTATTTTTGTAAAAAATTTTGTTGCACGAAATATGTAACAAATTTTTTTTACAAAAATAAGCAAAAATATAAACTAAAATACATATTATGTAACAATATTTACAAAAGTAAAAAAAATAAATAAAATACACTTCATGTAACATTTACAAAAATAAGTAAACCATATAAAACAAAATTTATATACCGTAATTTAATTACAAAAGTAAGAAACTTATATAAAAATCAAAACACAAGTAAATGTCAAAAAGTCGTCAAACTCCCATGCCAACCCGAACCATACGACCGGCACAAAATAGGGAACCCATCTTCATCCTTTATTTTGGCATAATGTGTACGTTTAAAGATAAAAGCACAATAATATTTATAGAAGTAAAAATGAAAAAAAATTAAAATAATAATGTTTAGTTAGACTATTAATAAATGCTGCACACATAATTTTGGTAGCCCAACAAATAAAAGACTTGACGTAGTTTACATGTAGATTTGTCTTGTATTTTAGGGTGGAATCGGAAAGGAAACCTGCAGCATAAATTGATATAAATTGATGTACTGGGTCTACTCAGCACCATAGGCTCACCGTGGACTATCTGCTGCGGAGGTGGCAGTGTTATATATGAAGAAAAGTTGAAGTTAATAAAAAAGTTATTTCAAGCATTTGGTGTGTTCTATAAACCTACTGCTTCCATAGAAAGGCGCTAGAGGAATAAAAGCAGAGTAACAAACAGTCTGGTTGGACTAAAAAGAGATCTAAAAATTCTTCTAATGCCATAGAGCAAAAGGCACTGCCACACTGCTCACCTTCTGAGATGACACATTTTCCTGCAAGAAGAACAGACAGGGTTTGTACGATACCTCCCAGCATGGCTCTAGGATCAGGTTCCAATCCAAGGGTTTCTGAGAGATCAGTTGTAGGAATCCCAAGAACAAACCCTCCAGAATATTTTGATGTTAACCGTCAGAACGAGGAGATGAAAAGCAAAAATACAATTCTAATACCAGAAACAGAAAACGCCCAAAAGGAGGAGACGCTGCTGAGAACATGGAGAGGCTGTGCTAGAGATCTATCTAAACAGTGGCATCAACAATAGTATTCTATAAAATAAATAATAGTTGTAGTACCCTGCAGTCACCACCAGGGGGAGACAGATTTACAGCTTTCTGACCAGTGGGAGTAATATCGCTTGCACATGGGATTGACATAATTCAAATAATAAGGTCTATTCCTCAGTACTGAGCTTTAAAGGGGTTATCTTCATCAGTGTCGGATGGGGGAACTTAGGGCCCACCAGTGTAACTGATTCTGGGGGCCCACCTTAGGGCTCCTGCGCAGAAATTGGGAGGCAGTGTGTGCTTTTGGGTGTGTTTTTAAAATCAGTAGGATAGGCAGTCGAGTAGAGGAAAACGAAAGTACACTAGCAGAGCTAAATCAATACAAAATGTAGCGAGCCAGAGCGCACACTAGTTGTTTCTTGCTACACAGTTACAGGCTAGAGCTGCGCTAAAGCCCGCCCATCAGTGCCGGCGACGTCACCAGGCTTCTTGCCAGCCCCATGGAGAGCCTGGTTTGCCATCGGAACTCCGGAAAATGCCTTTGCCCTGCGCGATTTAGCGCAGGGCAAAGGAGAGCATCGGAGCATGAACTGCTCCGATGCTCATGTCAGGGGGGCTGCCTGGGTGAAAATGGGGGAATGTTCAGGTTCAGCTCTCTCATCCTTCACTGCCAGCAGCTGGGAAGTTTAGAAGATACTGTGGGGCCTCCTGTACAATTTACACCAGTAAGAGGCTTCATCACTGTGCGATACTACCACCTAGTGGTTACAATAATTGTCCCTCCTGAGAAACAAGATGAATAATTACTCCTCAATCTTATCACTGGGGGCCTACCGAGCAATCCCCCACCTCCCCGATGTGCCAGTCCGAGCCTGGTCTTCATATGCCTATCATGGTGATGGGCCAGGTGGTTTTTGGATATGGGAGCTCTGGAGCAAGCCTGCTCTCCAGAGGAACATATTTTTGATCAGCATGTTCTTCAGGGGCAGAGCTGGGCTCTAGTGGGATTAGCAGGAATCAGCTTGGCCTGCCCACATTGTCTCATATGCGATTTGATTTATTTTTTATATATTTAACCTTTTGTTTTAGAAAGAACTTAGGACTAGGCAACCTCCATCTCTTGACCAGTTTGGTCCCAGAGGCCAGATCCCTTCAAATCATATCTTTATGGCATATCCAGTAAATGTGGGAAAAATTGTGGAAGATCAATTTAAACATTTGGAAGAAGACAATGTCTCAATCCCCTTGAGCTGGGGAGAAAAGAATATTTTAACCTGCAGGTTCTGCGGGGGTGGAGCTTAGCTCCAGTGCAAGCAGCAGAATTCTGCTTAACCTTAATTGTCTCATATGCGAGTTGATTTTTCATGATTCTCATGTTTTGTTTTGGAAAGAACCTAGGACTTCGGTCTCTTGACTACTTTGATCTCAGATGCCAGATCCCTTTAAAGTCTATCTTTATGGAACATTCAGTAAATTTGGGAAATTTGTGGAAAAACCTTTTAAACATTTGAAAGAAAACAATGTCTCAACCCCTAGTTCCTTTTTAGCTACTGATTTTATTTAGTATAAAAAGGTCTAAAAAGTCCCTGCAGAAAAAATATTTCAGGAAGAAGATAATACAATGTGGTCCTTCATCATGTTTCCATGATGTGGTCTCATGTGATTGTCCATCAGATAAAATTATGACTCCATCACATGATGTTTTAAATAAACCCGAGTTTCCTTGTTCTCAATTTTTCAAGATGATAACATAACACTTAACCACATAGAACATTATAACGGCTTTTATTAAGTTTTCACCCAACAGTCGCCAAATCAGACTTTTGAGTGAGTGGTAGATACCTTGTGGAGCTAGAGTGGCACACCAGTGGTGAAGAAGCCGCATACCAAACAAAGACTTAGTTCCTAGAGTCCATTATTTCATTAGTGCTGACTAACCTGAAGTGCAGGGTCTAAGATCCTCCCATTCTTCACCCTTAACCAATGCAAGCAGTTGGACATCTAGTTCACAAGGGTAGTCCCCATTAGAAGGTCACACTGCAGGTAGCAAATAGCAAGCTTGGTTAGGGATGTGGTCTAACAGTTCTAGGTCGATAACAGGCAGTTAGTAAATGAAATCAGTAAAAGGGTTAGGAGTCAGGACAAAGAGAATCTAGGAAACACATCAAAGGGACTGATAACCAGGGAAGGAACCTATGGAACAGACCTTTTTAAAGGTCTGTGGACAATGACATCAGACGCAATGGTCAGGTCTCAATCATGTGGCAGGAGCTGCCTTAAGTACAGTTTAAATGGGGTTTTCAGATTTTTTTTGAATACTTCCCCTAGTATTGCTCTACCTACTTGCTCCATGCCACTCCATTCAGGCTCAATGTCTCCCAAGCGGTCTTCACTAGACTTCCAGTCCCTGCATGGGCATTTCCTGCATGGATGGGGTCATGGTGCGTAAGTAATAGTAAGTATAGCACTGTTTACAGGTCCCACGGGGGCAAATGCAAACAGAAATCCTGGAAAGCCCATTTACATTGGCAAGTGGACATAGCACCAGACATGTGGTAGACCCCCACAGTCATAACAGATTGCATCTGCTTGCAGTCTCTGATAAACACAAAAAAGGTTCAGATATTCCAGTTTTCACACCAGCCACTAGAGGGCACGGAATAAGCTGACTTTTCCGGTTTTCTGCAGCTAACTTGTAAGCTTTGCTGTGTAGACTGGGACAGATCCAACTGAGGAGGGACAAATTCATGACAGCTATAGAAGCCTATGCGAGGCAAGATAGCAGCACTATATACCCAGCTATGGAAATGTATACAACTCACCCATCATTACGTGGTCTCAAGGGGAGGGTCTGTACTCCATCACTTTTTGGAGACTGTAATAACCCTTAAAACTTCTCTGGCAGTTGACTCCCATTATTTGCAGCTGCCATAAAGTGCACACTTCTATACTGTGAACACAGACAATATAGGAAGGAAGTGAGATTCTCCAACATGGCCATCTCCAGAAAAGTCACTAGATGGAACCTGGCTATCCAAGGAGATAAACAGATCCACTTACTAAAAACCATCTCCTGGAGGCTAATGAGATAATTGAGTGCACATCAGCTACGTACCATCTGGGGCTCATTATTTCAGGATATCACACAGATTTTAGTTGTCATAGTGCCGAAGCATTAAATCTGCTACAGGAAGAGGGGGAGGGGGAGTCCAGACCGGTCATGCCATGTAGAGAAGAAAAGCAGGAAATTGCTACCCCCACTTTGTGGTTACAAGAAAGCAGTCATAACAGTACTGTGCGGTGGGCAGAATGTTTTATGGAGAGGATATACCCACGTGGCACGGCGGCATGACAAGCTGAGCTCATTGATGCCTATGAGCTGATAAACCTGGCTGGAGATAGTTAGCTAAATCTGATTTCCGACAAATTTGGACACCACATGGACCTTCTCGGTTAATAGTAAGACGGGGGCTGCATGGTGTTATATTGAGAGACTTGGCACTGCACTGCCAGAAGGAATCCTCATGTTGAATTCAATAGGTTATACGAGATTAGAATAACTTGGCCGTGTTCTACCAGAAATGGTGGTGCTCTTGTCCATACCTTTGTGCCTTGTTACCTGCAGAACCGGACGCAGTCCATGGACAAGGTTGGCACTGTTTCTGGTACAATGCAGCTCAATCTCATACAACCCTTTAATATATGCAGTTACTATAAGTATGTGTGACCCACCAACCCCTCAAAAGTTTGGTCTTGTGTAAGACCTCAGCTATACCCCACCTCCCCTACCAGGAAATTATTACACCATCATGCCTATTGATTTATTAGAGAATTGTGTAATACCTCATTTCCCCTGCAGAGGCACTGTTAGGAAAGTGCACACTTATTGCCAGGTTCTTCCACAGATTGCAACGTGAGAGGACTCTTGTAATAAAATATTACTTTTTCAAAATCAAAGTGGTTATTTCTTGGGGTCAGGTATGTGGGGTAGTGGTCTTCAATCCTGTGCCAGTCAAGAGAATTGCTTTATCAGTAACGAGTGAGGTTGTGCTGACACTGGAAGTTCTTGGCCTTGGTAGAAAGTCTTTACCATAGGCTTCTGATAATGGAAGCCTTTATTCTGTGGACTGTCTCCGGCCATGGCAAATTATGGCTCAGAGTGGATTTAATGGTATTTTGCTTAAAGGGAACTTTTTTCCTAGTTTGGGGCCACCAAACCATCAGCATCCCTTTAAGGAGTTAGGGATTAGGCCTCATGCACATGACAGTATCCGGCAGACCACAAAATACGGTCATGTGCACAGGGCCTTAGGGTCTCAAACCTGTCCTTAGCAAACCACCTAGAAAAATAGTAAATGGAAACCGAACCTACCCGGAGAAGAGTCCAGGACTCCTCGACAGCAGCATTGGGAGCATTTGCACTGCACTGGTGAAGTCTAGGATGATACATCTCACTTTATTGTGCAATATACCTTGCGTGCGCGGTGAAAGGAGGTATAACGTCCTCACCTTCAGTGTAGCACCTGAAGCCAATGGAGAAGAGTCCTGGACTCTTCCCCTAGTACATTCAATTTTCATTTACTATTCTTCAGTGGAGGATGGATAGGCTTGATTTGGCCATGTTTGGGACCCTAAATCCCAGTTGCATAATGGCATACTGGTGACCCCAAATCAGTTGACAGGTCCCTTTAAAGAAACACTTCAGGCTGGATCTCTATGCTGTGTTATGGTTAATGCTCTGTTCCCTCAGGCCCTGCACTAGGCATAATACTTTGTATTAGCCCTGTCTGGAGTGCTCCTTTAATTGAGGGATGGAATCATTTCTGATCATTAGGGTAAAATGGTTTGGTAGATTCCCAGGAAACTTCAGCCATCGATTGTGCTGAGGGTAATTTCCTTTGCTTGAGGCTTCAGTCTTGTATAATGGATGCACATTGATCACTGCTGGACATCTCAGAGCACCTAGCAGAGCTCTTAATGGATGCATTATTGAGGAGCAGTGACGCATCTCGGCCTCGGTTTCCAGGAACAGACGTCAATGGACAAGAGGAGGCCTGGACTGCTTATCTTTCCGTATCTGGCAGTGCATGAAATTCCATACACAGAGCAGGGTCTGGCACTAATGCTGGAGCGAGAAGCTCTGCAAGTCTCTGCAAGATAAATACGTACAAAAGCGGCAGACATAGCAGCTGCAGTGGGGCCCAAAATCTAAAAGTGCCCTAATTAACAAAGGCGATACAGATGTGTTCTTGTGGCATCACTGCATTTATCTGTGCTGTGACATCACTGTGTGTATTATCCCCATGCTGTGACATCACTGTGTGTATTATCCCTGTGCTGTGACATCACTGTGTGTATTATCCCTGTACTGTGACATCACTGTGTGTATGATCCCCGTGCTGTGACATCACTGTGTGTATGATCCCCGTGCTGTGACATCACTGTGTGTATGATCCCCGTGCTGTGACATCACTGTGTGTATTGTCCCCGTGCTGTGACATCACTGTGTGTATTGTCCCCGTGCTGTGACATCACTGTGTGTATTGTCCCCGTGCTGTGACATCACTGTGTTATTATCCCCGTACTGTGACATTACTGTGTGTATTATCCTGTACTGTGACATCACTGTGTTTATTATCCCTGTGCTGTGACATCACTGTGTGCATTGTCCCCGTGCTGTGACATCACTGTGTGCATTGTCCCCGTGCTGTGACATCACTGTGTGCATTGTCCCCGTGCTGTGACATCACTGTGTGCATTGTCCCCGTGCTGTGACATCACTGTGTGTATTGTCCCCGTGCTGTGACATCACCGTCAGCGTCACAGGAGTAGTGATATCACTATGTTCATTATTATTGTACTGTGACATGACAATGTGCATTACTTAAGTGAAGAGCAGAGTCCAAAATAATCGTAAGCTTTTCATCTTACTGTTAAAGATGATAAAGCTACCTAGAGTGGGGGCCCAATTCCTGGCTTTGCTATGGAACCCCATGGTTGGGCTATTTTTACAGCTGTATTATGCTGTCCGTTTTTGAGATCTGGCACAAGTTGTAAAAACCGCAGCACAACGCTTCAGTTTCATCCCCATTCACTGTCAACGGGGACAAATCTGAAGAATTGGAAAGGAGCGCTCCAGAATGCATTTCGTTCCAGTTTGTGGCATTCTCATGCCGGACAGAAAACCGTTGCAAGCAGCATGGCACCAAACACCATGCAAGTCCATGGTGCTGGGTCTGTTTTTTATTTAAATCTCTTGTTTTTTATCTCCCTCAGTGCAGGTCATTTGTAAAGCAGTGAAGGATACTTCTATTGGTGGCTGTAGATCTGGGGTTACAACTACTACCTTTAGTTGCGATCATCTACCACCAGTATTGTCATGGTAGATGGGGATAAGAGGAACACCAAGTATACAAACAGCAACAGGTAAACAGACTAGGCCCCAAAGCTAGGGAGGAGGGAATGGTAACCTCCTAACAATCTCTGAGCCTCTCCCTGACTGCTGACAGTATGAGCAAGTCCTGATAGTGAACGAACTCATACGCTGGAACCTAAGCCCTGCTGACACTGTCGCAAACCCTAACTTAGGGAGCGGGGAAAGAGACAGCCGATACCTTCCACCACGAAGGGACCAGCGTCTCCCTGAGACCTAGAAGCAACACACGCACGAAGGAGAAAACAGGAGGACTTAACTTGAGACGAGCGGGAAGTAGAGGATCCACAAACAACCAGTATAGAACTCCAGAAGGAAAATATCAACCACAAAGTCAGCAGTAAGAGGCGGACATAAATAGAGCCTCTTAAACAGCTAACGAGCAGAACCTGTGGAGAGGTGGAATGCTGCCCACAACATCAAACAGAAAGGAAAACACAGAAAGACCTGTCAGATAGACTCATGTGCTGCAAGTCTATCCGATCTTCTCAGATCCCTCACAGGGCAGGCAGTGACAAGTATACCCCCAAACTGGTACTTCTGCTAAGAGGTTTTATCTGGGGAAAACAGACAACCACCACCATCAGTGATGACCATCACAATCCAGTCCTGCTGTTCCTAATTACTCCTTAGGAAGACCACCCAGAATGCAGGAACCTGTCCCGGTCCCAATATGGATTAATCAGGAGATGTCCTTTTACAAGAAACCTTCCTACATGTCGTTTAGTCTGGAGGCATCTGACCTATGGGGTGGTCAGCCCTGATGTGCTGCTTTTTATATCTGAGATAACCCCTCCCTAAAACTGTAGGCCAATCAGCCTTGTCCATGTCAGAGTGAGTCAGAGAAGGTCGGCTAGTTCCTCATCCAACAGATTGGAGGACTGACAAAAGGGGTGGGGAGCAGGACAACCAGTTAGGGCTGGTGATCCTGCTACTATCCTCCCTGCACTTACAGCATCACATTGCCATTCACAGCAGACTGCAGTATTGGGAAAAGGAGGATTGTATGGTATGGTTATGGCTATGGTTTGTTGAAGAACATACACTCTGTGGGACACTGACCACTGTGTTAGGACACCCACAGAACACATCGCCCAAGTGCTGCGTAATCTTATTTCGCAACCTGAAAAAAAATAGTAGAAAAAAATAAATAAATAAAAAATCAGCAGTTATGTAGGTACTGGCGTGATAGATTCTAGTGGTTTTATGGGATGTGAAATAAGTGTGAAGTGTTAATATTTCCACTATGTTCTTGGAGGTCCTCACCAGGTGCCAGACACCTTTTTAAGCGCAGGCTGGAGGAGACAGGTATTTCATTTACTAAAAAGAACAACAACAAAAAAAGTTGAATACAAGGTGACATAAAAAGTTGCAAAAGTAAAATAAATAAATTTTTTATTAAATAAAAATATAAAAAGTTAAAATTTTCAAAAGCAATAACTAAATTCGTTTAAATGAATTTTTGGGCAAAAAAAAAAAAAAAAGAAGGGCAACTATAAAGGGATACGGAGGTTGCAGATGCACCCGGGCGCTGACCTCATAGCGAAGGACGATTTGGAACCTCATTTTCATAGGCGAGGGTCCCAACTCAATAAATACCCTAGATAGAAATACCCTTATAATTTACCCCTGGCTGGTGGCAGAAAATACTGTACGGTGAACATTAGAAATGACATAAGCAGTACATACCACACTAATACCTCTCAGGCAATGATGTGCAAGTGCATCTACAGGTGAATATAGGGTTAAGATCACATAGCAATGGGGGGGGGGGGGAAGTGCAACGGACTGGAGAAATAGACAAGCCCGAATACAGTCCCAGGGGGCAGGTAACCTGATACACATTTCACACACTGTTTGCTGTATTTAGCTTAGGGATTAGGACAATTTCCTTTTTTTGCGTTTTTTCCCCCCTCCATGCCTTACAAGACTCATCATTTTGTTTTTCACTTTTCTGTCCACACCGCCTTACAAGGGCTTATTTTTTGCAGGACAAGGTTTTAAAAAGGTACCACAAGCTAATTCTGGGGGTTGGTACAACTACAGACATACCAAAATTTATATAGTTTTTATTTTAGCACTTTGAAAAAACAAAAATTTGCAGCGCCATATTCTGACACCCATAACTTTTTTTATATATATCCATCTACAGAACTGTGTGAGGGCTTGTTTTTGTGGCATGAGCTATAGTTTTTAAATGGTACCATTTTGGGGTACGTATGAGTTTTTTATCACTTTTGTACAATTTTTTCCTGAGGGACAAAAGGTGAAGAAAAAAGTATTGAATTTTCTTTTTTGACTGTGAAAAAACATAATTTTTATATGTTAAAGGAAATTTTCGGATGCTATTCTATTTCTTTCACTGTAATTTTTAGTCCCCTAAAAGGTCTTGAACTTGCGATCATCTGATCACTTGTACCATAGACTGCGAAAGAATGTTATTATAGTCTATGGGATTTTTGCTGGCTTCCTTCAGCACAATTCTGGAAGATAGCCTAGTATGTCAGCTCTGGAAGCCTTCACAAGCCCCCAGGCCAGCACAGTGATGGATTGGAGCTCTACGATTTTGCTGCTGGGGCTTTGATCAGTGCAGAGGGAGCCCATTCCCTCAGTCTAACCCCATAGATGCCACAGTCCCTACTGATAGCGGCATCTGGGGAGTTAAATGACCGGGATTCTCTGATCAGTCATTGCAGCTGGATGCCGGCATCCATCTTCTAGTACAGGGATCAGCAACCTTTGGGACTCCAGCTGCTGCAAAACTACAACTCCCAGCATGCGATCATGCTCAACTGTTCTCACATAGAAGTGAATGGAGCGTTTTGGGAGTTGTCGTTGAACACCGGGAGTGCCGGAGGTTGCTGACCCCTGTTCTAGTGTCTAGCTGTCTGTCTTGTGGCCATCTATCCTCTCACATAAATTGACCATTATCTATGCCCATAAACTCCAAAGTTCTTCACCAGCCCCAAGTCCACATACTTTATAATGCGTGTGAAGTCATACCATCTTTCCGTGAACACCCCGAGTGTTGTAAAAAATAGCGGGTGACAGAATTCATGATAAGTGACTGGCAAAAAATACATTTCTTGCCAACTGATGAGCAAAGTGTTGTGAGGTAATGCAGGATCCATGATGAAGGATGTATAACTAAGACAAAAAGGAAATAAAGACACGATCCTCAAGGATCCACTTTGGTATATAGCTAAATAAAATGAAGCTACAGGTCATGATCTTAAAAGGAGTTGTCCACTTTGGGTATTCTCCCTTTGTTAGAAGTGCCCTCAAAAATAAGCTAATCACATTTAGTCTTGCTGCTGAAATCCCCTGTGATCACCCCCTTATTCTGTGGTGGAACTTGGCAGCAAGTGTTCAATTTTCCTACAGCACCACCACAGGGGAAATTAGGTATTACACAGTGTCCACTGAAATCAAGGATCTCTATATGTAATGCATAGCCATGCTGGGTCCTCCAGCCACCGTCCACTGTAGATAACACATGAGGATCCCTCGATGGGGCACCCAATCTTAACTTCCAGAGATCAGACAGCACCATAAAAAAGATGCCACCACCATGTTTCATGACCGATTCTACTGTGCGACGCTACTGACTTCCTAGTCTTCTGATCTTCTCCACTTTCTGGTAGATAGTTAAGATGGTTGCACATGGGTGTTGCTATCCTTAAAATGAAAAAAAAGTTATACACGATCCATGGGGTGCTCCAGTAAGCATGTGGGAATAATATACGGCCCCTGGGGCTTACACAAGGCAGCTCCAGCCTGGATATTGCAGCTTTGGCATGGAGAGGTGACCAATTTGTTCACATTAGCTGAACTTCTCCATAGTGGACGATGCTACGTCGTCACTTTCCGCGCTCCTGCATATTTTAACCATCACGTATAGCTTGGTGGTGGATGTTGTAGAGTGGTGTACAATGTCTCAGCTTTGGTCCTTTTTGGGGAAGGCATTCCAATGTAGTGATCATTTTCCATCTGGACTCTCTAGAAAATAGTGACAAGTTTAATAGAAAATTGTATAATTGTATGATCAGAGAGGGGCATATAAAAAAACGATTATATGTAATGGGCAGTTTTGATCAGATCCACATTTCATGCTTAGAGGACAACAGGTGACCATACACATTAATGGCCGACAGCTCTCTCCCCCGATTCCCCAATACACATGCCAGCTGCTGCCGGTGGCTTAGCACTCAGAGAACAAATAGATCAGAAGTGTTGAAATCCTACTGCCTGTTCCTTATCTGCCGTCTCCGTAGAATTGGAAGGTCCACATAGGTCTTAGATCGGGCATCCTCAAACTGCGGCCCTCTAGCTGTTGCAAAAATACAACTCCCAGCATGCCCGAACAGCCTACAGCAGGGCATTGTGGTAGTTGTAGTTTTACAACAGCTGGAGGGCCGCAGTTTGAGGATGCCTGCTTTAGATGGTCACTGGTCCCACCAAAATCAGAGATCTCTGCCTACATGTATCTTAGATGTTTGGTCAGCTTTAGGTGGTCATGAGAGCACTGTGGGCGACTTAACCTAGAGCCACGATACACTGTGATGTGCCCTGCACCTATATTAGCTGGACATGATCAGTAAATTATTTTAGTCTCTAGGTGTCATCATTGTAACTGACAGCAAACAGATTTTGAAAATGGTAAAACTTTGTAAAACAAAGAATGTCAGAGAACTCCGTAGTAGAGTATCTCAACTGTCTCCTGATTGAAGATGTTGGGATAATGAAGAATTGGGCATGTTAAACTGGTAAAGGGGACCCAATAGCAAAAAAATTTGAAAAAATGAAGCCAACTAATGTTGCCATCACAACCCACCATCCACAGAAAGGTCAGTCTAGATCCTTTAGTACTTTCCTTACCTTTATCCCATATGTTTTGGGGAGAGAAGAATTGTATGACCCTCTGACCATCTACATGTCACAACTAAAGTTATTTAACTAAATCTATCAAATAAGTATAGACTTGGCTTCTAAAACAGAGTGAACTTCCTTGGGAATGAAGCATGCTGGAGTGCAACGGGCTCCACCATTTCCTCCATGGCCTCAGGAGATCACAAAGTCTTCCATCATATTCATATTGACATCATATGTAGCCACACACCTGATGAAGGGTTTTCTCATACCCGAAACTTAATGTTTTCTTTGCACTCAAATTAAAGCAGTTGTGCATTACTGATAACCTATCCTCAGGATACCTCATCACAATATGATGGGTGGCTGTCCGACTTCCGGCACCCTCACTGATCAGCTGTTTGAAGAGACTGTAGGGCTCCTGGCCTCTTCCTAGACCAGTGACGTCATGGTCAAATCGATCATATGGCCCAGGTGCAGTAAAATCCACTTCAAGTGAAGGGGGCCGAGACGCAATACCAAGCACAGACACTATCTAATGGACGGCACAGTGCTTGGTAAGCTTCGAGGAGACCATGGCGTTGGACACCCACCGATCACATACTTATACTCTATCCTGAGGATAGGTCATCAGCATGAAACTGTCATATAACCCTTAAATCGCCTCAAGACTCACTGGAGAGCTGATCCATGCTATTCTTAGAAACCCATCATGCCTGATCCTTCTTTCTTCCCCCTCAATGTCTGCTGCTGCAGGATTACCTAGAGACACTCATACACATTAGATTGTTGGCCGATCTCGATGTCTGGCCTAGTTTCATCTAGTGTGTACGGTTAGTTTAACTTGTTAGGTGCTATTGCTATGACTGTAGCTCGTGGGAGCTCTTCGCCACTTTATATAGTCCATAGAGACGAAGTATGGAGCTTCTTTAAGGGGATCCTATAGTATCTGCATACTTGGTCTACTCTTTCTGTTTGGCACTCTTGTTAGGATGTTATTCAGATCAGACTGTACTGCCAACTAAGAATAGCTCAAGGTTCTGGCAGGAGATTTTCTATTGTTCCATCCCTTATGTTCTTAAACAACTAGCAGGACTATTTCTATTCTAGGAAATAACATGGCCTGCAAGTGTTGTTGACTTGAATTTAGAGGTCTGGGTGATGATTTACAGTTCTGATCCGGTCTACAGCAGGCTTTGGTATGGTATACAGTTCCAGCTATAGAGCTGTCACAACGCTGACCTGGGTACTGTGACCTCCTACTTTTTTTTACATTTTGTGTTAAAAACAGACTCCGAAGCATTTTCCTATTCTGCCCTTGTAAACGAACGCAAATAACTGATCTGCTCTTCTCAAGTTCAAAAATGGACATCTGAGCTTCTAGCTCATTTACAGGATTGAGACTAACATTTCAAAGAAATGCCTTGATGTTCTGTCAATGGTTCTCAGATGTTCTTTAATTAAGATGGTGTTTACAGTATTAATTGGGTGTATCATGGCCAACCCTAGATGATGAGAAAAGTTAGCACCAAGCAAGAAAGTAGTTATAGTGATATAGTGAGTGCATTGCATCTAGGCCCTGGTTCCTCATGGTCCCATAGGCATTAGAATTAGGTTACTATGTATTATAAATAGCATCTGGTAGGTGAGATCCTGTTACAGGTTTGCATTATGACCCAGGAGCTTCAGGTTACACTTCTGGGACCAAGGGATGGTTTATAGAAATAAGCATACTTGTCAACTTCGTGCATGTGAAACCCAAGGCCATTTTCTTGGTCATAACTGTGGCCTTTTTCACAAGTTGTACTGCATTTTGCAGGCGACGCCCCATTTTAACCGATGTGGTGGAACCCCTTAAATGTGTGTTTAGACTCTGTGGTTGACTGATAACATAGCATCCTTCGCCATGGGCAAGAAAACAGCCTACTAGATGTTTTGAGAGGGTTGGCAAGTACAGTAATGATGACCTAAAGCACAAATACATTGAATCCTCTCCTAAAAAAAAACACCTCTTTGAGAAGACCACCCTTTTATACAAACCAGATTTGTAGCTTTAAAATATACTATGGGTGGTCATCTCAAAGAGGCCCCACTGGGTGAGGTTGGTTTGACAAGGAGTAGATAATTCCAGGCTGAGGTAGGCCTATACTATGGCAACAATAGTGGTCGTAACTTTCAGCCGGCAGTCTGAACTTCTCTTTGACACCGTGGTCCCCCCCCCCTCAAATCAACATTAGAAGGTTTGAAGATCAGCCAGATTACTTATCATAGATGTACTAACCAGGAGCAACTACACTGTCTTTCAAGGTGATTTTTCAAGTATGTTCATGTCCAAAATTCCAGTGTGTAAACCCCCTCCATACATCTGGAAACAAGAGCCAAACAACCCATGATTTAAAACAATGCAGCCATTAAGCTGGTATGATGCTCATTATCCGCCAATTATATCCATATCCTGATATGAGGAAGTCTGTCTAATAAGAAACGCTCTGTATTAGAATATGGGGGGTGGAGCTCATTGACACTTGTCTACAGTTCTCGTAGCTAGGGGGTTGGGGGTGTTTAAGATCTATATACATTTCCAAAGATGACATCAACCAGAGCTTTGAAAAGGGCTTTTTTGTCCTGGTCGAAGCTGAATGAATAGGGAAAGGAACAAAGACGAAGATCTCATGACACAAAGTTGATTGAAGTCCATCACATAGACAGTTCAAATTACAGCCCAAAACCCGAGGCTGCACTACTGGGATATTAGATGGCATGGCATGTCTTCTTCTCATGAAGACCCTGTATTCAATCACCACCCACATCATTATATACATCCTAGGTGGCAGATATCGTGGACAGTGATGTGGAGGGTGAGTATAATACACAATGATTCCTCGACAACTCCTAAAAGAAATTTAACGCAGACATAGAATTTGTCAGTAGTGCAACTGGGGTGGGAAGGGGGCTATTGATGCACCATTGCCTTGACTTATGTTAGGAGAACAAAGAACCAAGGGAGGGTGATGGGGTCAGATCCTCCAGAACTTTTGAGAATGGCTCCGCCTGATTACATGACAAGCAGTACTGGGGAGGAAGCTGCACAGACATTACTGGAGGTAATGGGTGAGGTGTAACCAACTGAACACCATGAACAGAAAGTATAGATTAGCCCTTTGACTACCCTAGACCACCATGGATGCTGGCATCACCCTAACCCCTTCCATGAACCAGAACATCATGGATACTAATAAAAACCATTACAATAACTTAGGTTTTCAGATAGACTGGCATTAAAGGTTAAATCCCATCTCCCATCCCAACATTTAATCTGTGGGACATCACGAGAATGTATTGGCCAGGAAAGTACATGTCAATGGGGAGGTGGCAAGCAGCACTTTGTATAATTTCTATGTGGATGTTGCCAAGTACCTTCAATGTACTAGACCAGCATACTAGCAAGACCCCTTCACTATCCTAGACCACTAGACTACCATTAACTCTTATCCACCCAGGAAAAAATATAGTCACCACTAAGCCACCGGACTACCAGTGGTGCAGAGACCACCAGCTGTTTACAGAGTGCTTCAATGCTCATGACCTAATGGCTGGAGATGCCGGAGAAGAAACACCTTCTTCCGCTAGGAGTGTGCTCATAACTGCAGAAGTGGGGCCCAACATCAAGTCCAAAGGAGCCTTCCTCAAGGTCCCTGAGGTAATTTTATTATTGTCGTCTGGTAAACAGAGTCTGGGAGTAAATTGCTGTCAGTTGAAAAAACCTAAAATGCCTAGTCCTAGCGTCACACAGCTGAGGAGCTGTTACACTGTAAGGCCTCTTGCACACGACCGTATAGCTTTTTCAGTATTTTGCGGTCCGCAAAAAACGGACCTGCAAAAAAATACAGATGACGTCTGTGGGCATTCAGTTTTTTGCGGAACGGAACAGCTGTACCCTGATAGAACATGTCCTATTATTGTCCGCATAAAGGACAAGGATAATACTGTTCTATCTTTAAACAGAACGGAAAAAACGGAAATCCGGAAACGGAAGGCATACGGAGTACCTTCAATTTTTTTTTGCGGATCCATTGAAATGAATGGGTCTGTATACGGAACGCAAAAAAGTTAGTGTGCAAGAGGCCTAACACAGAGGGACTACAAAAAGTGCCTCTCTGGAGGACACAGAATATCCTTGTATTAACTGAACAGTCTATTGTTTTTACTGAGACCTGTAATACCCAATTCCTCCACAGGTGACACTGTAGGGAAAGTGAACACTTTTAAGGTTCCCCCACAGAGAAGGGAACAGCCTTCACATGACAGCTGTTCTTTTTTATTTTTTCAAAGCTAGTCACATGTTACTGCTCCAAATCCTTGCCATTGTCAAAATCTCTGCTTGCCTTTGGTAAATTGAAACATTCTTCATTTACATCCAGAGGCTGAAACACCTGCATGGGTTATCTTCCGATACAGTATTATGAGCCCTGAACCCATCTTAGCAGCACGTCACCTGGACTGGCTTGCCGTTTCAGAATGTGATCTCTCACCTGATTGTCTTCCCGTTGACGTGTTGTCACCTCGATGTAGTGCATTTCTGTATTTCTACTTTCTGTGGGTTCTGCTTTAAGAAAAAAAACAAAAAAAATACTTTTAGGGTTATGGTAGGAGCATCATTAAAAACTTTAAGGAAAAGAGCTTTAGACTAGTTTTGGAGGTCTTTATGAAGCACACCATAGGGACCCTCAGCAGTTCTTCTGAACTGAACATAGATCACTGTAGTACCCTGTGGTTATCCATTTTAGGTTCAGTAGGACCTCGGGGGCGAGGTGGTCTTTGTGCCCGATTTGCATATGGCAAACATTGTATTCAATGTACCCATTTAGTAAGTCAGGGTTCTCTCCAAGATGTAATTGGATACATTATCACAGTAATGGCAGGGTTGACTACCTAGGTCACTGGCCTGTGGCTAGATACCCTGTATTGTTGGGTATGTCTAAGTCAGCATGGACTGAACCAAGGACAAGAAAAATAAACAAACAAACAAACTAGAATCGGGAAGAGAAATGCAGAAACTAAACAACATGGTACAAAGCATACACCATATGGAAGAAACAGTGCAAAATACTTTAACACCCCTCTTGGACAATCCACTTACTCAGGTATAATGGCCAGGTTGGCATTCACCTTTAAACCCTCCCTCTCAGCCGATGTTGATCCATGGTCTTATCTACTGGGCAACGCTCACCTGCTTTTCAGCTTAGCTTCACTTGCGCACAGCAACATCATACTGGAGTCTGAGGCACAGTTTTTTTTTAATCCACCTTCTAGACTATCAAATGCTCAGGCACCTCCTCCGTCTGTCACCTATGTTTTATTTTGCAGCTCTGGTTGTTCTCTTTGGCTCCTATGTAGAAGCACAAGCTCACTGGGAAGATATAGTCAACCCAACCACCAGTGAGAAAATCGAAGATTATTAGGTACTAGCTGCCCAAAGACTGGCAATCGAGCCTCAATTAAGTAGAAGGACCTTGCAGAATTGTATTGTTACTAGAGTCCCAGGAGAGTGAAAAAAAATAATAATCAGCAACGGCCCTTAATTTACGAGAATTGGTAAGACGCATCAGATGATGAGCAAATTCCATCAGGCAGGAGAACCACTATAATTAACGACATGCAGCTAGAGCACTGGTTAGATGTCCTGCAGAAGTGAAATCACAAGCTTAAAGCAGGCCATACACTGGAGATTTAGGACGGCCAATGGTAGATATCTGACAAAAAGCTGAAGTGTTGGATTTTTTTTGTTTTTTGGTGGGTCACCCCTCTGCAAGCATCAGCACCGTGCTTACAGCAGTGAGGAAATCTGCCCTGCCCTACCCTCCGACCTAGAAATGCCTTCTCGGCTCTTCTCATTGGGTTGCCAGAAGGTGGAGGATGATTTATCCCTAGTTCTGGCCTCTGGGCATCAACTGATGATAGTATTCCCCTTAGCAGATATTCTATTGTGATTGGCTTTACCTCGACTATGAGCTCTCGTTTCTGTCCTCCGTTTTTCCTCTGACTACCTGTGTTACCCTTGGATTTCCACCTGATTCCTGAGGTCCCATATGGCATTTACCTTGGCATGTCCTGTCTACACGATTTCTACATCGGTTACCTCTGTTGACTTCTGCTTGGATCTGATCTCGCTTCTGCTATGCCTCCATCCCCACCCGAAATTTCTCAGTCATAATTGTGGTTGGCAAGTTTAGTATACCAGCTTTCCATGACAACTCATGACAGAAATTTAACTCTGACATGGAATTTGTCAGTAGCGCTGCCAAGGAAGCAAATCTGATCCCATTGCCTATACTCCTGTTGGGAGAACCAAGTGTGGGAGTGTGATCCTCCGGATCTTTTACTTATTGACCAGATAGTATTTTTGAGAATCTCTCAACCTGATTAGCCCTTTCAATAGCCTAGACCATCAGGGATGCTGGCATCATCCACTTCATTACCCCAACCCCTTCCATGAACATCAAGGATTCTGATGAAAGCCCTTACATTAACCTAGATCGTCAGAGCCTGACATTAAAGGGGCATTCCTATTTTCATCTATTATCTGGGACATCAAGACCAGCATATATACTAGCATAAACCCCTTCACTATCCTGGACCACTAGACTACCATTAACTCTTAGTAATCCAGAAAACGGCCGTCCAAGATCCCGAATGTGCTACCAGCTTTAGGCCAGAGATCAGAAAAGACCAAGTATAAGGACACCAAGTAGTAGAAGCAGGAGCTACAAACGTATGCGCCACCATACAGATCTCTCTGGTTCAGATCCTAGGAAAAAAACATTACGGGTGATTACATACAGAATCTGTCTACAAAAATATTCTTTCAGGGCAGAAATTTGAGATGAAAAATTTCCCTTAAAATGGAATTGTCTAGTTTCATACACCCTTCTGAGTTAAAAGAAGGGTTTCCTTTTTAGGACCCTCAGTCAGAAAGGTTACAAAGGACACCTCTCTCTGGAGGACCTGTCCTGCATTACACAGACAACCCACTGACTTGAATGGACATTGTGTAACTCTTCATGTCTCCTGTGGTGGCGCTGCAGGGAAATTGAACACTTACTGCCAGTTTTCACCACAGTAGATGTAGAGGTCCCTTTAGGGGGACACCAAGATAATTTCATTGTAACTAGTAGGGATTGTCTGAAGGCGCAAAAGCTGAAGCAAGAGCTAACTCAGCACCTTCTATACCTATGTCCCTGCCCGCCACCTTGATATTAGAAATCACATAGCGAGGTATGGTATGAACATATAATGATAAACATCTCCCAGGTGCAGGTTTTGGGGTTGTCCAGGACACCAACTATTGGTGGTCATCTTCAGGATAGCTTATCAGTATCACATTGGAAGGGGTAATACTCCTGGTATCCCTGCAGATCACCTGTTTGACCGCTGTGGCCTCTTCATTGGGTACAGCCCAGCGCCGCCCATTTTATAGTGGCTGTGCCTGGTATTACAGTGTAGTCCCATTCACGTGAATGGGATTCAGCTGCATAAAAACCCCTTTACTGACTAAATACTTTTACTGTAGGGATTGTACACTGTTGGGATGGGCTTAGTAAATGTGGTTGTACTTACCTTTCTTATTTCCACACTTCATCTTTATACACATCACTGAAATAATCGGCACCATTGCCGTCACGATTACAACTACTATGATTATGAGAGTAAAATGACTCCTGGGGGCCAAGGTTTTATCTGGAAACAGAGATTTGCATTCTGAATAGAAGAGTATATTCTAATAGACGCTAATGCAATGTAGTAAAAGAGTCAAAAACAATACTGTTAAGAGTTCCCTTAGAAAATAGCAGAATTGTGAGTGCAGCACTGGATTTATGTACTTTGTACCCCCAAATCAGTACAGGATAAGTAATGTATGTGCACAGTGACTGCACCAGCAGAATAGTGAGTGCAGCTCTGGAGTATGATACAGGATGTAACTCAGGATCAGTAATGTATGTACACAGTGACTGCACCAGCAGAATAGTGAGTGCAGCTCTGGAGTATAATACAGGATGTAACTCAGGATCAGTACAGGATAAGTAATGTATGTGCACAGTGACTGCACCAGCAGAATAGTGAGTGCAGCTCTGGAGTATAATACGGGATGTATCTCAGGATCAGTACAGGATAAGTAATGTATGTACACAGTGACTGCACCAGCAGAATAGTGAGTGCAGCTCTGGAGTATAATACAGGATGTAACTGGGGATCAGTACAGGATAAGTAATGTATGTACACAGTGACTGCACCAGCAGAATAGTGAGTGCAGCTCTGGAGTATAATACAGGATGTAACTGGGGATCAGTACAGGATAAGTAATGTATGTACACAGTGACTGCACCAGCAGAATAGTGAGTGCAGCTCTGGAGTATAATACAGGATGTAACTCAGGATCAGTACAGGATAAGTAATATATGTACACAGTGACTGCACCAGCAGAATAGTGAGTGCAGCTCTGGAGTATAATACGGGATGTATCTCAGGATCAGTACAGGATAAGTAATGTATGTACACAGTGACTGCACCAGCAGAATAGTGAGTGCAGCTCTGGAGTATGATACAGGATGTAACTCAGGATCAGTAATGTATGTACACAGTGACTGCACCAGCAGAATAGTGAGTGCAGCTCTGGAGTATAATACAGGATGTAACTCAGGATCAGTACAGGATAAGTAATGTATGTGCACAGTGACTGCACCAGCAGAATAGTGAGTGCAGCTCTGGAGTATAATACGGGATGTATCTCAGGATCAGTACAGGATAAGTAATGTATGTACACAGTGACTGCACCAGCAGAATAGTGAGTGCAGCTCTGGAGTATAATACGGGATGTATCTCAGGATCAGTACAGGATAAGTAATGTATGTACACAGTGACTGCACCAGCAGAATAGTGAGTGCAGCTCTGGAGTATAATACAGGATGTAACTGGGGATCAGTACAGGATAAGTAATGTATGTACACAGTGACTGCACCAGCAGAATAGTGAGTGCAGCTCTGGAGTATAATACAGGATGTAACTGGGGATCAGTACAGGATAAGTAATGTATGTACACAGTGACTGCACCAGCAGAATAGTGAGTGCAGCTCTGGAGTATAATACAGGATGTAACTCAGGATCAGTACAGGATAAGTAATATATGTACACAGTGACTGCACCAGCAGAATAGTGAGTGCAGCTCTGGAGTATGATACAGGATGTAACTCAGGATCAGTAATGTATGTACACAGTGACTGCACCAGCAGAATAGTGAGTGCAGCTCTGGAGTATAATACAGGATGTAACTCAGGATCAGTACAGGATAAGTAATGTATGTGCACAGTGACTGCACCAGCAGAATAGTGAGTGCAGCTCTGGAGTATAATACGGGATGTATCTCAGGATCAGTACAGGATAAGTAATGTATGTACACAGTGACTGCACCAGCAGAATAGTGAGTGCAGCTCTGGAGTATAATACAGGATGTAACTGGGGATCAGTACAGGATAAGTAATGTATGTACACAGTGACTGCACCAGCAGAATAGTGAGTGCAGCTCTGGAGTATAATACAGGATGTAACTCAGGATCAGTACAGGATAAGTAATGTATGTACACAGTGACTGCACCAGCAGAATAGTGAGTGCAGCTCTGGACCAGCTGTTCCTGAGCTGCGATTACCTGTGGGTGTGGTCGCCTGTGGCTGTGTGTAGCTGCTGCTGCTGCTGCTGCTCCTGAGCGTTTGGAGGAAAATCTATCCACCTGAGGCCGGCTCTCTCCTCCCCAGGGGGAGAGTGGGTTCTCAGGCATGAGCGAGGGAAGCAAGCCCCAGGCTCCTGTTCCCAGCGGCAGGCCTTCAGGGGACAGGAGAAGCCAGCGTTTGGCCTGCATGGAGGACTCAGGGGTAAGAAGATCTGGCAGGAGTCGCAGTAATGTGGCTTCTGTCTCCCCTGAGTCTGAGGGTAGTAGGAAGAGCCGCAAGGCTGGATCCGCTAAGGAGGACCCGAATGCCAGCATGGGTGAGAGTGGCCCTTCCGGGGCCCAGCAAAAGCCGAGTGTTCACGGAGGTGAAGCAGATCTTGAGGAGGAAGGCTGGGGCGTACTGAGGGCCCGGGAGTCCATTTCCACCTACGGATCCCGGGTCATGAGCCACCTCCGTGAGTACGAAGACGCGACTAAGACCCTGAGGAGGCTCCGGGAGGAGCTGCGCGGCTTGAGGTCTTGTGTTGGAGTGGCCCCAAAGAGGAAGAAGCAGGGGCTGGAGAGCCAAATAAAGCAGCTACAAGCTGACATTGGCGAGATTGAGCAAAGGCGGACTGTACTCCGAGATAAAAGCGGCCCGTTTAAGGAAAAACTCCTAAACGAGGAACGTTTTCGGAAGATGGCGGAGGAGAAGGGGCAGATGGGGCAGCAGCCTGACAGCCAGGTGGAGAAGGAACCAGTCGTGCAGGAGGAGGATGATGATGATGATGACCAGCAAGATCCACCTGGCAGCCTGCAGGAGCAGATTCCGTACAGTGGGCCCCCTGCACGCCAAATAGCAAGGTCACCCAGCTGCGGCTCGGGGGATGAGTATGAGACCTGCGGCCCCGGAGGGGCCCTAGTGGAGGAGATCCAGCTCCTGGAGTCCCCAGTGCGTTTCCAGGACTTATGCTTTGGTGATGAGTTGCCACCGGAGACGCCTGGGGAAGGAAAGAAAAAGGCTAAGAAGACCAAGCTCCAGGAGCAGGTAAGATATGTATACACCCCCCTCCCTGGGACCCCCGGGTCGACCGCAGGGCCGGCTCACTGTATTAGCCCCTCTTCTCAGCCCAGCCCGTGTCCTGCAGTGGACTCGGTGCAGGAGAGAGGGGAGAGCGAGGTATCCGATATGGTGGTGAGCTCCGTCTCTGTTTGCAGTAACGGGGATGGAGCTGGTGCGACACCGGCTGAAAAGCCGGACAGGAAGGTTACTGCGGAGGATGAGAGAAAAATCTCTGGCGCTGGAGTTTGCTCCCTGATGGGAGGAGGGGGTGGCTCCACGCCACAGATGGCTGCAGGAGCTCCGATGGCTCCAACCGCTGATGACGCTGTTCCCTCGGGCCAGCAGAGGCATGAAGGAGCTGTCGGAGCTATGACGGTTACGCCTCCCAATGAAGGTCAAGAACTGAGGCCAAAGCCTTTGTTTTGTATTGGCGCTGCTGGTCCAGATGAGCGGCGCCATGAAAGAACAGATCAGCAGCGTTTGGATCAGCGGCGCCCGGTAATGGATCAGCGGCGTCCAAAAGTTGTAAATGGTAGTACTGAGGAAGCGGAGGGCAATGATAAAAGTGGGGTTGGGGCTGTGGTCTGTCTTTTGGGGGCAGCTCCGACCCCAGGGCCCAGTGATGCTGAGGTACCAATAATTACACCAAAACACACCGGTTCAGCCAGTATGAGTGAGGGAGCAGGTGGGGGGCAGAAAATTATTTTTAATAAAAATATGTCTGGGGGTTTGGATGGTGGAGTGAATGGTGTTAGGAGGGAAGGAAGGGAGGTCGCAGAATCTGTTGTAAGTAAGGCTGGTTTGGGGATGGAAGATATGGAAGTGGGTGGTGGAGGGTCTTTGGTAAGCGGGGAGGGTGTGGAACCTGGTCCGGTTGCCCCCTCGGCTGTGGCAGCCCCTGTGCGCAGTTTTGCTACTGTCACGGCCGGGGTGAGTAGGGGACCCTCCTTGTCCTCTGGCTCTGGGGACGGCGTTTTGCAGCGGCGTCTTCTGGAGGCTCTAAAGAGAGGGGAGAGCACAATCAATGTAGAGGGGAGGGAGGTTGATCTATCCTTTTGGATAGATAGGCATGGCCTCTCAGCCTTCCGAGAGCAAAGAAGCGGGGAGACCACGTGGTCCCTCCCGACAGCTGGGCAGGGTGCTCTCCGTAGGAATGTGGTCCGTCTGAGGTGGAGGGGCAGTGATACATGTCCTTCAAGATCAGAAGTTGTTGAGCTCCTTCTAAAGATGGGCTTCAAGGCGACAGACATCTACGCCTTGATACATCCCTATGGGACCCCTGAGTTCGATGTCAGCTTTGTTCGGCCGGAGGGACTTGAGCTCTTCTGGTCGAACTATGAGATGGCAAAGGACGAGCCCAGCTGGCGAGATGTTGCCGTCCAGGCAGTGTCTCGTCAGAACAATGTGAAGAGGGTGACCGTTCTAACCCGTAACGAGTCACTCTCGTGTATTGACATCATGACGTGGCTCGGCCGATATGGGGAGGTGGTGGAGGTTCCCAAGAAGAACAGGGATGAACATGGCATCTGGTCTGGGGCCTGGACGTTCATGGTAAAACTTAGGCTTTTAGGAAACACAGTTACTCACATACCATCTGCCACCTTCCTTGGAAGGGATCGCATCCAGATTTTCTACCAGGGTCAGCCGAAGCTCTGTCACAGATGCGGCAGCCCCACACACTTCAGTGCTAACTGCACTGTACAGAAGTGCGCGCTGTGTGGGGAGATTGGCCACCTCGCTGCATCATGTGCAGAGATTAGGGGTCACCTGTGTGGTGACTTAGGTCACCCATTCAGTCGCTGCCCTCATTCCTTTGCCAATGCGGTCAATGCCCCGGCGGGAGGAAGCCGTGAGGCCAATTCTACTGGGGCAGGGGCTGGCAGAAGTGAAGGAACAGAGGGGCCAGGGAAGAAAAGTAAGCAAAAGACGCCTGCCCAACTGAGGCGTCAGGAAAATCGCCGAAGGGAGAGGGAGATGGGTGAATCCCGGGAACCTCAGGCAACTGGGGAAGCTGGGATGACCCCTGATCTCACCCCTGAGACTGCTGCTACTGCTGAGGCCCAAAGGGACAGTGAGCTGGATGAGGAAATTAGGAGGATCCAGGAAGAGGAAGGTGCCATCTCCTCATTATCCCCCCATGACGGGGGAAGTGGGGGATGGCAAAAGCAGGGTAATAAACGTACAGGGAAAAAGGGAGATTTAAGATCTTCTCCCACCCGCCAGATGCCAAAGGAAGGTACAACCAACCCCCCTCTGATTAGTCTCTCAAACCGGTTCCAAGCCATTGGTGACACCTCCCCCTCCTCAGGGGAGGGAGCCGGTGGGGAGGTTTCGGGAGTCGCGGTGACACCTGGGCCTGCGGGGGACGCCGAGCCTCCTTCTACTGGGGAAAACGTGTCCTCAGGGGTGGGGGCTGGCTTGGAGTCAGAGCACAAGGGCAGAGGTGAAATGGACACATCTGTTTGTTTGAAGAGGGGTAAGCCATCATCTGATGAAAAAGTTGGTGGGGGCAGTGGGAAAAGAAAGCCATCTAATTCAATCACCCATGATGGCGGCACTCACTCCGTTGACGCTGGCGTCCATTAATGTCGCCAGCATTAAGTCAGATACGGCTAGATTTGCGGCCTTTGATTTTTTCAGCCGGGTTGAAGCTGACATTTTGTTTTTGCAGGAGACCAGGCTGCCAGATTTGGCATCTGTATTTAAAGCTAAAAGGGAGTGGCGACGTGGATCCTCCTACTGGTCTCTTGCGGCCGAGCCGTATAGCGGGGTGGCAGTCCTTTTTACTGCACCGGTAGAATGCCGACGGGTTATTGAATTAGAAATGGGGAGGTGCCTGATCCTGGATGTCCTCATGAGGGGACAAGAACTTCGTCTAATTAACATCTATGGTCCCCAGTCCAAGTGGGACCGTAAGTGTCTCTTCATGAGGATCAAGCCCTATCTTTTTACAAGTCGGCAGGTGGTCTTTGGAGGGGACTTCAATACTGTCACGAGGCCCCAGGATAGGGGAGGTTCCAGGGACAAGCTGACTTACGACAGCATTGTGCTTAATAAAATAGCTAGTGAGGCTCGTCTGGTGGATGTCCACATCCGGCACACCCCAGGCCACCCGGGGTTCACCTATCATAGGGCTAGTTGTAGGTCTAGAATAGACAGGTTTTATTTAAAGGAGGAAGCCGTCTCTTCAGCCGTGTCCGCTGTGGAGGTGGAGTTCTCCGACCACTGTATGATTTTGTTTTCTCTGAATGTTGCAGAGACCCCCCGAATGGGAAGGGGCTACTGGAGGCTCAATTCGTCTCTCTTGGAAGAAGCGGAGATAAGACAGTCCTTTGAGGATTTCGTTCAGAGCCAGGTACCATTGCTGGATCTCTGCGGCAGTAAGTCTGAGTGGTGGGAGATCTTCAAGGAAAGGGTGGGGAGATTCTTCCGCCAGCTCTCGAGCCTTAGGAGTCTGAGTAAGTATCGCCTGTATCAGGGCCTGAGGAGGAAACTCGAACGTCTTGTCTCGACTGGGGGTAGCCGTGAGGAGATCTCCAGAGTGAAGTCTTTGCTTATGAGGTGTCAGTACGATAGGCACGCATCTTTGGTTTTTGAGAGGGATTACGGGAAATACCGCTCGCCCGACCCTTACAAAAACTGCAGGATGTCAGTGAGTAGTAAGATTGTGTCAGGACTGATTGATAGTACGGGTTCTCTGAGAAGGTCCAGATCAGGGATCCTGGAGGTTGTCAGATCCTTTTACTCACATCTCATGGCAAGGAGGGATCTTGATCGTGATAAGATATCGGCTTTCCTGACTGAAACTGTCCCTGAACCAGGGGTAGACCCCTCTCTTGACGGTTTGACGGAAATGATCAGTGAAGAGGAAGTCAGTCTGGTGATTGAGGGGCTTGCTCCCAAAAAATCACCTGGTCCGGATGGCTTAACATCTGAGTTTTACAAGACCTTTAAGGACACCTTAGTTCCCCTCTTGACTGAGGTATTAAATGAGTGTCTCTCCTCGGGTACTCTACCAAAGTCAATGAGGAGGTCGGCCCTGATCATCCTGTCAAAGGGTAAAGATCCTTTCCACATTGAGAATTGGCGTCCCATAGCGCTCCTCGGTGTGGACAGAAAGATTTTGGCAAAGGTGCTATTTAATCGGCTGGTGAAGTTTGCACCCCAGCTCCTTTCTGGGGCCCAGCATTGCTCTGTTCCCGGCCACAGTACTTTTAGTGCTGTGCTCAGTGTCCGGGAGGCCGTGGAGCAGGGCAGGGCAGGTCACTGGAAGGGGTACATGCTGTCCTTGGATCAGGCAAAAGCATTTGATCGTGTTAATCACGAGTACCTCTGGTCTGTCCTTCTGAGATATGGCCTGCCCGGGGGGTTTGTTGATTGGCTTAAGACCTTGTATGCAGGGGCAGAGAGTTTCCCGCTTGTGAATGGTTGGATTGGGCGTCCTTTTGGGGTGGGATCTGGGGTTCGCCAGGGTTGTCCTCTGAGCCCGCTTTTGTACGTGTTCGCGATCGATCCCTTCCTTAGAGGGGTTGATCGTGGGCCGTTGGCGGGCATCGGGATGGACCGGGCGGCTCCGGAGACTACACTGAGGGTGGTGGCGTATGCTGATGACGTAACTATCTTTGTGTCTTCGAGAGGGGAAGCAGAGTGGGTACTGTCTGAGGTAGAGCGCTACTCAGAGTCATCTGGGTCCAAGATCAACCGAGATAAGTGTGAGAGTCTCTGGCTGGGAGGTGGAGATCCTGGTTTTGATCTCCCGGACACCCTCCCAGAGCCCCAGGAATCTACAAAAGTCCTCGGCATTGAATTTGGCCAGGGGGATTACCCCCATCAAAACTGGGATAGCAGGCTTAAGATTGCCGCTCAGAAGGTGGACCAGTGGAAGGGTTGGTCTTTAACCCTCAGGGAAAGGGTGAACATTATCAAAACCTACCTGATCCCTTTGCTGTTATATCTGGGCAGTGTGTGCGTCTTGCCGGAACCTTTCTGGACTCGGGTCTACAGTCTGTTCTTCCAGATGTTATGGGGAAACAGACTGAACCTTGTCAATAGGGAGGTTACTTACCGTACGAGGAGACTAGGAGGGTTGGGTATGGTCAACCCTGTGGTGTTCCTGGTGAACACCTTTATTAAGATTAATCTCTCGAACCTCTGGCAAGAGAGGGCTCCTCTGTGGGTAGCCTCCTGTCGGGGATGGTTTCGGCCTTTCTTCCAGGAATGGGAGACAGGGGGGCAAGTGAAGGATCTCCGCACACCACATGGGCATCTCCCGGCTTATGCTGCCCTGGTTCTGAAGGTATTACGTCGGTGGGGTCTGGGGATGTGGGAAATCAGGACTCAGTCAAGGAGACTCCTTGACCAGAGGGTTCTGTTGACCCACTTCCAGAAACCTCTGGCCCTCAGGGACTGCCCAGGTCGGGATCTGAGGGTTGGGTTACGGCTTTTAAATTCCAATAGGATCCCCTTGAAGTTCTTTGACTTGACTTGACTTGGCGCTGCTTCCATGGGAAACTGTGTGTGAGGGACAATCTGAAGTGTAGGAGCTCTGAGGACAGGGGGTGTCCCCGTGAGGAGTGCGGTGGTGTGCTGGAAAGCATGGACCACTTCCTGCTTCATTGTCCCTTTAACACAGAGGTTTACACCAGGGTGGGGACCTCCATTGGCTGGCCTAGGCTGGTCACTCTCTCCTATGCGGAATGGGCCTATGGAGCATTCAGACACCTGGGTGGTAGGGACCTTTGCACTTTATTCCTAGTCAGCTCAGTGGTCAGGTACTACACGTGGCATGCACGGTGTTTAGTTTCGACGCAACGCAAAATCCTCCCCGAGGATGAGGTGGTTAGGAACATTCTCGGAGACCTGGTGAAGGTGCGCTCTCTGGAGTACGAGAGGTTGGGGGCGGGTAGAGCCTCTCTCCTCTGGAGGGGTTTTGCCTTTAGGGTACCCTAGCCTGTTGTCTCCCCTCCCGGTGGTGGGCTGAAGCTGACACTGTAGATTTTTGTTTTGTTTTGGTGGCTGTATGAGGACATAGGGCTTGCAGGCGCCAAACTTGGGCTTTAATGGGTTGTGTGTGGCTGAAAAGCCTCACGGTGGGTGGTGAGGTTAAGGTCTACTATGTAATGTACTATGTAATGTAGTTTATATGTCTTTATGTCTATATATATATTTGTATATTTGTATAGGTTGAGTTGTCGGGTGTAGTGTTAGGTTGGGTGGTGGGTAAATGGGGGGAGGGTTCCATGGAACATTGGGGACTTTGGGACATATAAGAAAATCCTGGGCTGGTTCATGGACGTCTATTATCATGTACTGGGGGCATGGGATGCGGGACCAGCTCAGGGACCCAAAAAAAAAATAAATAAATATATATATATATATATATATATATATAATATAAAAAAAAATAAAAAATTGTGTGTTGCATTGGGGTGGTGGTGGGTGGGCTTTTTGTAAGTTTAACTTCTGTATTTGTTAAGTGTAGGTAGGTGCAACCGGATCAGGAAGGTTAGTACATGTACATAGATATTGTAAATATTGTACATAGCTGGTGTTCTGTGGCGAGTGGGCTGGACCGGTGCTGTCTGCGCCGCGCTGAGGAGCATCATGTCCTGTATGGTTGGTTTGGTCTCTGTTTTATATATTTATTTATCTGTTTGTTTTAAAATTTTAATAAAAAGAAATACAGGATGTAACTGAGGATCAGTACAGGATAAGTAATGTATGTACACAGTGACTCCACCAGCAGAATAGTGAGTGCAGCTCTGGAGTATAATACAGGATGTAACTCAGGATCAGTACAGGATAAGTAATGTATGTACACAGTGACTCCACCAGCAGAATAGTGAGTGCAGCTCTGGAGTATAATACAGGATGTAACTCAGGATCAGTACAGGATAAGTAATGTATGTACACAGTGACTCCACCAGCAGAATAGTGAGCGCAGCTCTGGAGTATAATACAGGATGTAACTGGGGATCAGTACAGGATAAGTAATGTATGTACACAGTGACTCCACCAGCAGAATAGTGAGTGCAGCTCTGGAGTATAATACAGGATGTAACTCGGAACTGGTAGAGGATAATTATAGCAATATATTGGCAGAGTTACAGTTTATATGTATTATATTCTATCTGTAAACTGTAAAATGGTGGCCAGCTGAGCAGAGACATTATGGGGTTGCTAATTGTGACATATAGAAGATGTTTTATAGCTGTACCATCACTGGAGCTCTGGATGCTGGGTCTCCAATGGGGAGAATGGGTCCAGTCCGTTATTTTAATGCCTCCTCTGCCAATATCAACGACAAGGAGGAGTCTCCAGATGCAACCACCTTCTTCCATACCTCCCAACCCATGACCTTATCCTAATAATCCAGCCATTCTGAAGAGAATCTCACCTGTAAACGTACACATTTTTTGTACGTGGAAAGAGACATTCTTCTTGTCCACAGGGTTCTGGACTATGCACAGGATCTCCATGTCCTTGGAGTCGTTCTTCAGGGATATCTGGACTGTTCTTCCATTATTATACTGCTGACAATCAGATTTCCTATCTCCGCATTGCCAGCTATAGGAGAAATCTGATGTGTTTGATGGGACAGAGCAATGAAGAGTAACATTGCATGTGTCTTTGGTGTTCTCCTTCACCTCAGTCCTTATACTTGGAAGGGGAACGGGCTCTGTAATGAGAGAACATATCATCAGGCACTGTAGACATTTGTCTATGGCAGCAGTGGGAAGCTGAAGGCCCTGGGGATGCATATGGCCTCAAATGTTCTCCTTGTGACCCCTTATTCCATGTGGGCAAACACTCCAGAGACCTGTAAGGGTTGACAAAGCACCTAACCTATGACAGTATATATGGTTTGCTACCCTAAAATCACCAGTCTATAGACCAGCAGTGGTCAACCTAGAACATTGTAGGGCCTACAGATGTCCTTGACTATAACCAAGTGCCACACAATACATGCAATGTCTTGCTTTCTCCAGTTTGAAGATCAGAGGTAGCAGGACATGGCAGTCTCTCTGAATAGTAGAAACGGACCTATATGAGGGAGTGGGGGGGGGGGGCATTTTTGGGATGTGATATCATCAGTATTCTTAAAGGAGCTTACCCATTATACTCTGGGTCTCTGTACCAGTACTAAGTTCATGTGTCTCACAAGGAGGGACATGTGTGGCAATCCTTCAATATAGAGAAATAGGATATGGAAACAAGGGAGCACACTGACATGACGATAATCAGACGCACTGTGGCCAAACCGGACTTCCATGGGATCATTCATATTTACAATCCAACAGCAACTTGCCAGACTAAACTGGATGACCAGGGAGTCAATTTTTAAAAATTTCTTAAAAATGGACTCCCTGGTTTTGGAGGAAAATTGTAAAGGATTGGTGAAATTTAGCTGATCATTCCATACACTTGGTTTCAGCTGATCACATTTTCACTAAATAGAAGAAGTCTGTCATCACCCATAGCATATGGTCGTTAGCTGCAATGTTTCAAATGATTGTCAGCCAAAATGTCCTAAAACACCAATTACAGACAATATCTACATTATGGGTATGGGCACCTTTAGCTCTTCCCTCATCTCCCCTATATTATTATTCAGAGAGCCCTTTCATGTCCAGTCAACTCTCAATTTCAAACTTAAGTAGGATACAGGTCATTGAATGTGGTCGTTAATCGAAGTCAAGGCTATCTGAGGACCTCCTAATGTTCTAGGTTGATCATCACTGGTGATTCTGATGACAGCTCCCCGACCATACACAATCCTCATGTCAAGAATTTTCTGGTTTGGAAACCCCTACTTAGACATGTTGAGAGATAGTGGGGTCTAGCATGAATGGTAAAACACCAAAATGATGTGAGATAGTTGAGATGGTTCATGGGCTCCTTGTTGTGTTTGCAGGCCTGGGGGTTATCATCTACCATGACCAGATGGTAGTTTTTTTGTTTTGTTTTTTTAGAGTCAGATCATATTTCACAATAAATGAACCACTAGTATTCAAACAAACATAATGGAGATCATTTGACGTTAGCGTGCACTGTAGACGGGTCTAACATCTGGCATATCTCGTCAGTCAACAGAAGAGAGCGACGATGGCTTATGGTGGCAGTTACTGATTAGCCTGTAGGCCCAGCCATCTGGCGCACAGTATAGCCTGCTAGCCTGACATCACAAGGCTTCTTCTCACTTAATTCAGAAAACACAGACTGACGCCTATACTTTGCTCTCAGTGTCAAGAGGGCTGCTGCAAGTTATTACAATTTGTGCTGCTAATACTAGGAGGTCTCCATAACGCGCCTTCGTCTTAACTGCAGCTTCTTTATCTAGGGTCGAGATTGGGACTGGTACATTCTTGGGAAGTACTGGTGTCCAGTAGCTGCCTATGATGCCATAAACAGTATAAATAAGTACAGTATTGAACCGTGAAGTCATTAGTCAGGGTTATATTGTAGTATGTGGCCTCCACCAACCTCAGTCTACTTCAAATGTCCCACCAGGCAGCCATATTGCCCTTTTATAAAGCCCTGGTCAATGTTAACCATACCATAGACACATATGTTCTATCTAATAGTAATGGTTGTTACATGGGCACTCTAACTAGTTTCCTGAATGGCACTCTTATGAGGGCACTATGTTGCCCTGCTTTTGACACAATGGTCCTATTATTTGGACAGTATAAGGAACTATTAATTGGGTAGTATTAGGACAGTACAGCAAAACAAAGTTTCCACCTTTCCAAACATACCCCATTGATCTTGATCTGGCCTTGTTCAATGAGAAGGATCAGAGTCACCTACCAGTATACAAAAAGGAACCTTTGGTGGTCCCAAGTGGCCACAAAAGGACAGAAGACTGCTAGACCGTTTCATTTGGAGGTGACATTATAAACAATTACTTACCCCTAGGGGAAAGAAGTGATGGTCTAGGACTGTCCAGTATGTATGGTGCAGGGACTCTAGGACGATTTCCTGTAGTGGACCCAAGGTACCCTGGTCTGACACTGAATATGCATCGTAGATAGGGGCATGACATCCGTGTCTGCTCCATTAGGGCACAGCTACTGCATGGTCTAATAAGAGCAGCTCTGCTTTTTCTGTGTGGCTCCTGAGTTTAAGCAATTTTCAGACAAGGCTTGATTTTTTTTGGTTAGAAGGGTTCCCAAAGGATAAATTGGGTGTCCCAATCCCGACCGATCAGCTGTCATCTGTGTGCAAAACCAGTGCTCAATTCCACAGAAGGTCCACCTCAGGAGAAATGAAGCATTGCGCCATCCACACTAAAACCAATCCGCTGCCCATGTGTTGTGCAACATGAAAATATCATCTACCTAAGGAGACATCTCTCATTTGAAGGTAAGGTTTTCAACAATATACAGGTCCTTCTAAAAAAATTAGCATATTGTGATAAAGTTCATTATTTTCTGTAATGTACTGATAAACATTAGACTTTCATATATTTTAGATTCATTACACACAACTGAAGTAGCTCAAGCCTTTTATTGTTTTAATATTGATGATTTTGGCATACAGCTCATGAAAACCCAAATTTCCTATCTAAAAAAATTAGCATATCATGAAAAGGTTCTCTAAACGAGCTATTAACCTAATCATCTGAATCAACTAATTAACTCTAAACACCTGCAAAAGATTCCTGAGGCTTTTAAAAACTCCCAGCCTGGTTCATTACTCAAAACCGCAATCATGGGTAAGACTGCCGACCTGACTGCTGTCCAGAAGGCCATCATTGACACCCTCAAGCAAGAGGGTAAGACACAGAAAGAAATATCTGAACGAATAGGCTGTTCCCAGAGGGCTGCATCAAGGCACCTCAGTGGGAAGTCTGTGGGAAGGAAAAAGTATGGCAGAAAACGCTGCACAACAAGAAGAGGTGACCGGACCCTGAGGAAGATTGTGGAGAAGGACCGATTCCAGACCTTGGGGGACCTGCGGAAGCAGTGGACTGAGTCTGGAGGAGGAACATCCAGAGCCACCGTGTACAGGCATGTGCAGGAAATGGGCTACAGGTGCCGCATTCCCCAGAAACAGCGGCAGAAGTGCCTGACCTGGGCTACAGAGGAGCAGCACTGGACTGTTGCATGTCATTCGGAAATCAAGGTGCCAGAGTCTGGAGGAAGACTGGGGAGAGGGAAATGCCAAAATGCCTGAAGTCCAGTGTCAAGTACCCACAGTCAGCGATGGTCTGGGGTGCCATGTCAGCTGCTGGTGTTGGTCCACTGTGTTTTATCAAAGGCAGGGTCAATGCAGCTAGCTATCAGGAGATTTTGGAGCACTTCATGCTTCCATCTGCTGAAAAGCTTTATGGAGATGAAGATTTCATTTTTCAGCACGACCTGGCACCTGCTCACAGTGCCAACACCACTGGTAAATGGTTTACTGACCATGGTATTACTGGGCTCAATTGGCCTGCCAACTCTCCTGACCTGAACCCCATAGAGAATCTGTGGGATATTGGGAAGAGAAAGTTGAGAGACGCAAGACCCAACACTCTGGATGAGCTTAAGGCCGCTATCGAAGCATCCTGGGCCTCCATAACACCTCAGCAGTGCCACAGGCTGATTGCCTCCATGCCACGCCGCATTGAAGCATCCTGGGCCTCCATAACACCTCAGCAGTGCCACAGGCTGATGGCCTCCATGCCACGCCGCATTGAAGCAGTCATTTCTGCAAAAGTATTGAGTACATAACTGAACATAATTATTTGAAGGTTGACTTTTTTTGTATTAAAAACACTTTTCTTTTATTGGTCGGATGAAATATGCTAATTTTTTTAGATAGGAAATTTGGGTTTTCATGAGCTGTATGCCAAAATCATCAATATTAAAACAATAAAAGGCTTGAACTACTTCAGTTGTGTGTAATGAATCTAAAATATATGAAAGTCTAATGTTTATCAGTACATTACAGAAAATAATGAACTTTATCACAATATGCAATTTTTTTTAGAAGGACCTGTATATAATTCCAGCAGCTATATAACATTGTATGGTTATTGACCCTTTATGGTTAGTGGACCTTCTAGTAAGCTCAAGGATCCCAAGACTCATACTGTGACTACCTACCGTACACGGTGACATTAAATGAATAAGATTCTCGTACTCCATTTAAATCTACAACATCAATGGTGTACATCCCACCATCTTCCATAGTCAGATCCACGATGGTCAATGTGTGTAGGTTCTCAGACGGTTGTAGCCGATCCCTGAACTTAGAGGCATATACATAATGTGGTTTCTCAGTAGTGTCCAGTATGGTGACTTGTTCATTGATCTTATCGAACTTCCAGATAATTGATTTACTTGCTCCGATCTTCTGGGAAGGAGAATAAGACATCCTGAGTGATCCGTGCAGTAGAACGTTCTTGTGGACCTGGATGTTGGCTTCACCTCCTGCAGACACAACAAAGATTATATCAGTAATAATGTTATATACCAATAGACTAAGTCCCACCCATGCTGTGTCTAAGCCAGCCCCCGAACTGTCTAGAACCACCCCAGCATATCGGCTTATGCCCTGCCTCTGCTGTCCCATTCACAGAACAATCTTGAAAACCAATGTCAGGAGGTACAAGAAGAGAGAGTCCCTATGTCACGCTCTTCACTCTCCGACCCGACACTTTATTCAATTATTGATTAAGCTTGGAGTATTACTTTAAATATCACTTCTCCTTTGTGGCTCCATTGCCTAATTCTGGAGACTTCTCGCCTACTGCCTTCCACACAGTGAAAAAAATATAGAGAAGAGGTCACCACTAGTAAGAGGAAGACAGCTGGGAAAGTGTCTCCTCTGCGAGAGGTACACGCGCACTACGCATCCTATATGATTGGCATGTGTGCAGTATGTCGAAATATGTGACAAATGTCTAGTATGAGAAGCATGTATCTCACATGTATCTTGTATGCATCCTATGTGAGTGGCATGTACATGAGTGCAGTTCTTGCCCTGCGTGTGCATGGCACATATGCGGCATGTGTACGTGTATGAGCGCCACATGTTCAGCATGTGTCCAGAGCACAAGGGTTTTGCAGCCGTCTCACACACAAGCCCTTTGCAGTCAGTGCAGTCTCTACTGCAAATGTAACTCCTGAGATCCCTCAGCCGTCACTCCCCTATGCTTTACATCTCAGCTCTGCTTCTTCCGTTTGGCTCCTGGATATAGACACAAGCCCGTACACCATGCTCAATGACCTGATCAGTGGACGTCTCACTGCGATCAACCCCAGCAATAAGGCTATATTCTGTAAGGGCAAGCCGCCAGCAAGTGTTTATTTTCCATGTAGCGCCACCTCAGGAGAAATGACGTATTACACGCATTTCTACATGAATTCTGTCATTTTATGGTTATTGACATATGGAGAAGTAGTTTACATCCCTCCTGAATCAGCCAGAAATGGAGAAGTATAGCAGTCCAGAGCTTCTTCACACAGAGTCCACAATATGAATATGGGAAGTGCGGGATTATAGGTTCAAATCAAGGGGTTTTCCAGGATAGAATATGGATGGACATACATCTTTGACCTGTGGGACCCCCACCCATCCACGGTGCTCCAACCCCATTGCTGCAATAACCGACAGCCCTGTACAAAGCAGTTCAAGTTCATGGCACAGAGCTGCAGTACAGGACACCGCCTCATGGTGAGAGTGGCGCTGAGCAGCGAAGGGGCCACAGGAAAAAAATTGCTAAATTTTAAGAAGCCGTGAAAAAGCATGAGTGGTTTCTAGGACATAGGAAATAGAAAATAGCTCAATTCTGGTCAGGACTAATGTAAAAAAACCACACACAGGAAACAGTCACAAATGAAAAAAAATCTGCGATCGTGTAGCATCTGAGCGCGTCCTCCTACTGAAAGGGACTGAGATTAGAAAAAAAATAAATAAAATATGGCTGCCCTTTAAAAAAAAACAGCGCCACTCCTGTCCAGGGGGTTGAGCTTGGCATTGCAGAAGCAAGATTATTATTGGCAGCGAATGGCAGCATTGTTTAGGAAATATACGGTAGTATTATCTGGATGGCAGTATTATTTAGGCATTGTGCAAGTATTGTTTAGAAAATATACCGCAGAGTGATGAATATATTATACCTTCGTATTATTTGGATACTGAGCAGAAGTATTATTTAGGAAATATATGACAGCGTTAAGTGGGCACTATACGGAAGTAGTTTTTAAATACTGGATGGAAGTATTATTTAGGCATTGTACAAGGTCATTATGGTATTTTGGCACTGAATGGCAGCACTATTTAGGAAATATGCGCCAGTGTTATTTGGGCACTATCTGAATGAGGTATTATTTAGGCATTGTACCAAGTTATAATGGCACTAAATGATTATAAATATTTTGAAAAAATAAAAAAAGAGCACACAGAGCCTGCACTGGGCGAGGGCTGCACCAGGTGGCTTAGCCAAGCCGAAATATTTGCACATGGCGCTTCCCTCCCTGTTTTGAATAGGCAAACAGTGACAGATGGAGAACAGTCTGCAGACAGCGTATTTGCCTACAGGGCAAACTGTAAACCTAAAAAAGTAGTTAAACACTACCCCCCCCCCCCCCCCTCTATCTAATACACGTGTTGTCTAACACACGGGATTAGATCCGGCTTCCTCAACCATATACGGTCCAGTGCAGCAGCCTCCAGCAGCCTCCTTGGGGGGAGATGGTCCAAAAGTCCTCCCGACTCTGACTACAGAAAGAGGGTTGCACGGTCATCGCTGGGCCCCCCCCCGCCCCCCCCCCCCCCCCCAAACTTCAGGCTTTACAAAGCCTTTCTCCCTCCAAGTCATACACAGAGGGTTGTTTTATCCGTCCTTGATCTCAGCAGTAGGCCTCACCTGCGATCACCTCCAGCAAAAGACAATTCATGTAGTAAAGAACTAGCTGACTGCCTCAATGAATACTTCTGCTCAGTTTTTACAAAGGAAAATGAAGGAGAAGGACCTCAGTTAGGAAAGAAGAATAAGAAATCTTTTGATGCCTGTGTCTTTACAGAGGAAGAGGTTCTAAGTCAGCTGTCTAAACTTACTACAAATAAGTCACAGGGGCCTGATGGGATACACCCAAAGCTATTAAAAGAGCTCAGCGGTGAACTAGCAAAACCATTAACAGATTTATTTACCCAATCACTGGCAACAGGAGTCGTCCCAGAAGATTGGAAATTAGCAAATGTTGTGCCCATTCACAAGAAAGGTAGTCGGGAGGAATCGGGCAACTATAGGCCAGTAAGCCTGCATCAATAGTGGGGAAATTAATGGAAACCATACTTAAGGAGAGGATTGTGGAACATCTAAAGTCCCATGGATTGAAAGATGAAAAACAGCAGGGAGATCATGCCAAACTAATCTTATTGATTGGGTGACTACAATAATAGATGGAGGAGGTGCAGTAGACATCGCTTATCTAGACTTTAGTAAGGCTTTTGATACTGTCCCACATAGAAGGCTTATCAATAAAGTGCAGTCTTTGGGCTTGGACTCCCATATTGTTGAATGGATTAGGCAGTGGCTGAGGGACAGACAACAGAGGGTTGTAGTCAGTGGAGTATATTCAGACCAAGGTCTTGTTACCAGTGGGGAACCTCAGGGATCTGTTCTGGGACCCATATTGTTTAATATCTTTATCAGCGAAATTGCAGAAGGCCTCGATGGTAAGGTGTGTCTTTTTGCTGATGACACAAAGACTTGTAACAGGGTTGATGTTCCTGGAGGGATACACCAAATGGAAAAGGATTTAGGAAGTGGAATGGTCAAAAATCTGGCAACTAAAATTTAATGTTGATAAGTGCAAGATAATGCACCTGGGGCGTAAAAACCCAAGAGCAGAATATACAATCAGTGATACAGTCCTAACCTCAGTATCTGAGGAAAGGGATTTAGGGGTCATTATTTCAGAAGACTTAAAGGTAGGCAGACAGTGTCATAGAGCAGCAGGAAATGCTAGCGGAATGCTGGGGTGTATAGGGAGAGGCATTACCAGTAGACAGAGGGGGGCACTCATGCCGCTCTACAGAGCACTAGTGAGACCTCATTTGGAGTATTGTGCTCAGTACTGGAGACCATATCTCCAGAAGGATACTGATACTTTGGAGAGAGTTCAGAGAAGAGCTACTAAACTGGTACATGGATTGCAGGATAAAACTTACCAGGAAAGATTAAAGGACCTTAACATGTAGAGCTTGGAAGAAAGACGAGACGGAGGGGAGATGAGAGGAACTGCTAAATACATAAAGGGAATCAACAAGGTAAAAGAGGAGAGAAGATTTAAAAGAAGAAAAACTGCTACAAGAGTATATAGTTTTAAATTAGAGGGGCAAAGGTTTAGAAGTATTACTTTACGGAGAGAGTAGTGGATGCATGGAATAGCCTTCCTGCAGAAGTGGTAGCTGCAAATACAGTGGAGGAGATTAAGCATGCATGGGATAGGCATAAGGCCATCCTTCATATAAGATAGGCACAGGGATCTCAACTCTCCCAGAGGTTCAGGGAGTCTCCCGCTATTAGATAGTGAAACAATATCTCCCGGAAAGGTTTATCTCAGTCAGATAGCAGAGCGATAAGAGAAGTGACAGGACAGAGTTTAGATTACAGGTTGAATTAACCCTTTAGGGTCAAATTGGCTTCTCAAGGAGATATATATGTTAAAGGCATCCCTTCTGTCTCATTCAGTAGCTATATAACTATTGAGAGAGATGCATTTTTTTTAAATACATTTACACATTTAACCCTCCATTTTAATTATATTATTTACCCCAGTGTTAAATTCACACCCCCTGGATGCTTTAATCATATATATATATATATATATATATATATATATATATATATATATATATATAAGAAAAAAAAAAAAGGAAACCTCCCTGAAATGAGTTTTTGCAGGTTGGGATGTCTGTAGGCATAAGGCCATCCTTCATATAACATAGGGCCAGGGGCTATCCATAGTATTCAGTATATTGGGCAGACTAGATGGGCCAAATGGTTCTTATCTGCCGACACATTCTATGTTTCTATGTAGTGGAAGGGTGTGGACTGGCAGATCCCACTACCAAACCTATCCCCCAGTCCACATGAAATCCAGCCCAGAACAACATGTAGACAAAACTGTCTGAGCAAACTACACTTTGCTGAAACCACTGTAGCTTTCTGGATTTCGGCTCTCTCACCCAGCTGAGGTCTCTGGGTGGGATATACACGCCTCCCAGCACTTCTACTGTACACATCACCACAAGGGATAACAGCCGCCTTCTCCTAATATTCCCCGCTTGTTCAGTGTCTGCAGAGCTTCCTCTGGTAATTTTCAGCCTGAAAGGAAAATTCACAGCAGTTGCAGCAGCCCCTCTTCCACAGTCGTAACCGGAGCCCCCGACCCACCCACTCACCATTACATACTTCTCAATCCCCTCCCCCCAAAAGCGGTCTTCACCTGGGGAACATGCCCAAGTACAAATACAAGCCATTATCAGCACAACGCTTCCTGCCATCTCTTAGGTGGAAGCTTTTGATTGTCAGCTCTTCCTTTCTTGCCCTGCCCTCGGCCATTGTCCTCATTTGCTTATACTGAGTGATTTTCTGCCGTTTCCACAGTCTAGGCGTTCTTCCGTTCCTCTCATGTGTTTCCTCCAATTGTTTCACGGGTGCCGACCCTCTTGGCGGGACTATATATAGGTGACATTTACAGGGTATTCCCCATAACCACAAACCTGGTTATTCATGTTAAAGAACCCAAAAGTGGCATTCTGGTGAAGAAAAGCCCTGTTCCTCTACCATTTTAGGTGACTGACTCAATAGGGAGGTGGTCTTCCCAGCCAGAGCAGGACATCCATTCATTACCTCGACAGCTCATTGATTTTTATGGTCATCGTGTAATGCTTTACGTCTCCTGCGGGGGGCGCCTTTGTTCTTGACGCACCTAAGATCCACTCATTTCTGTGGCCATCTGCTCCATGGTTACTGTCATTGACAGGACCAGGTAGTGGAAAAGCAGAAAGGGATGGGCTGGCCACAGAAATGAGTGGAGATTGAGTGCAACAGTGACACCGCCGTTGCACTGAAGGCCTACTTTGCATATTAGGAAAAAAAAAGTATCATAACCTGAGAACTGGGCCTCCGATTAAAATGCTGCTTTTTTTTTTTTTTTTTTTTTTTATCAGGAGAATCACAGCTATGTGTATATCTAAAGAGCTGAATAGAGAGGTCCCTAGTGACAGAAATTAGCAGAAAGACGACAAAATACTAAAAATATTAAAGTTTTGGCTGCACTACATCTACAATATTTTTTTGGGTGGGTGCTTATTAACTTCCTTTTAGTTATAATACCAAAGTTCTCTTAACTGGCATCCAACTGGAAAGGACATGGGGGAGGAGCATTGCTAACTGCTGCTTTCAGCCAATCAGCAAATATCGGTAAGCTTTAAGTTGTTACCAGAACAGTTACCGCCCACTATTCCTTTCCAGCTGGATGCCAGACAGTATACATCCTCTAGGAACAGTTTCTCTTCACAAAGCCCCGCCCTCAAGTCCTTTCCAGCTGGATGCCAGACAGTATACATCACTTCATGCTGTAATCAGTCATGGCTATATGGCCTTACGTTTTCTCCTCATTTATCACACCGATTAAGGCGTTCCTGATACCTCTCCATCAGACACACAGACTGCGTACTAATGGACTGACAGATCTGACTTCACCTTGCTTGGAAAATATTAGTCTTCTTCACGGTGTCTGACATCGGTGATAAACCTGCCGTTTTTGCAGAAGGGCTCCGACCACAGTCACTCCCCCACTTCTATCATTTCTTCTAGAATACGGAGCAAAAGAGACCAAAAGAAAGGGTTTGTAAGATGGAAACTTATCCTCATGAGATCAGGAGAAGCGACTGATCGGTGGGGGATGTCCGGGTTTCTTCTGGGGCGTCTACTCTTATGACTATGTTGTGCCATTCCTCTGTTATTCCCACTAGAAGCTATGAATGAATTGCCAGCAATTTGCAATGAAGGCCCGGTTGGGATTTGTGTCCCTGCACAGTCTGATGCTATTCAAATCAATGCGGTCAGTGTCGGACTGTGCTGGGACCCCCCCACCATGAGTAAATGCAGAAGCAGGGCCTCCTGGAGCGCCGTGTATGCGAGACTAGAGAAGCCGTGAAATTGAGGCCAAGACGCAAATCTTTCACTTTAAATAGTGCTACACTGTAATACCAGACACGGCCTATGGGTGAGAGTGGCGCTATATTTGGGATAAAATCTGTTTTCTCGTTTCTTCAGTATATGAATGGCGCGGGCACAGGGGTAACCTACAGTTGGAGATAATTACCTAAAGATCAATGTCTCGTGCAGATAACATTGTTAGAAACACACCATATAGCAGGCAGGTGCACACGTAAGCTGCAGGTGCGGTGGACATATATAATTAACTCTTTCTGAAGCAGAAATACTTCAGCACTGGCAGGTCGGGGGGCTGCCCACATAAATATAAGGGTATGGTGGTAATAAGCTGTAGTACGCCACTGTGATGGTGCAGGAGCTGTGCCCGTAATGGTGGAGATCACTGGGAATCCAGTCATTTAACCACCCATAGTAGTAGCTGGACAGAGGGATGGTCTCCCATTGGCACCCCTGTGACATGATCACCAGGAGCCGATGGGTTGCCCGATTTCTCCATGTGACTTAATACTTATTATAATTTTTTTGCTATGTATTTCACACATTTTTTATTATATATTTTTACTAGTATGCATTTCATACATTCATTATATTTCATACATTTTTTTATTCCTATATTTTTTACTATTATATTTTATACATTAATTTTTTTATTATGTATTTCATACAATTTTTTTACTATTATGCATTTCATAAATTTTTTTATTAAATATTTTGTACTATATTTCATACATTTTTTATTCATTATATATCACTTTTTGTCATTTCATACATTTTTATTATTTACTTCATACATGGATAACCAATTTTAGTTCATACATTTCTTTTTTATATATTATATATACACTATTATTTGCTATAATTCATTTATGCCATACACGTGACTATCAGGCCCTGCTGTAGGCAACACATCTGATACACCGCCACGTAAAAACCTTGCACACGATCGCATAATCAAGTCTACAAGGCCACCTGAACGTGGGTGCGAGTGAAAGCACATAAGATCCACACACATTTTTGTGCGTTTCGGCACCATAATTTGTAATTGCGGATTAGGTTTTGCCTCAGATCTCACCCTTCCATTGAAAAGTAATTGATGCTCCGGATTTGGAAATGTGTAATCTCATACATTTTGCTGGTACCGTACTAGGTAGCGTTTTTTCCCCGACTTATTCCGCAAGGTTAAAAAGGGCTAATAAAAAAAAAAAAAAAAAAAAAAAAAATAATATATATATTATATATATATTATATATATATATATATATATATATATATATATATAATAAAAAATATATAATATTCAGAATTTTTTTTTTCCCACTTTTTCCCATAACATATATACATTTTAGGATCATTAGTAACAACCCGAACTATAAAAATATCACACAGTGAACACCATAAAAAAAAAAAAAAGCCAAAATTGTGGGGTTTTTTTCCCCAAACTTTCTCTTCTCTCATTCCCCCCCCCCCCCAAAAAAAAAAAAAAAAAAAAAATGCTGCCGACAGTCCTCATACACAGGCCGGTACTGCGCTAATCGGGCGACTAGTCATAAATTCTTGGAGTCGTTTTTATTAGTCTTTTAAGACAGGGTTCGATTTTTTTTCCACAACCGTTACGAGCGAAACGCAAGACAAATCGCCGTGTATCTCCAGCCTAAACCCGGCCATCGGCCTGCCTGAGAGATGTGGTCAGGAATGGCCTCAGGTCTCGGCCTGCCTCAGGGGATACTGGGAAAGACACCTCCAAATGCGGCAGACGAATGGCACTTTCTAAAAGAAAACCAGCCTGTGTTGCCCATAGTAACCAATCACAGCGCAGCTTTCATTTTTCCTAAGCCCTCTTAGAAATGAAAGCTGCGCCAGGATTGGTTTCTATGGGCAACCAAGACAGGTTTCATTTTAGGGCAGGTTAACATGCCGGATTTTGAGACGGCAGAAATGGCTGCATTTTCTGCTGTGTTCTCTCATTCTGGATGGTGCCGTCCCACTCCGAGGTGTTCATCTGGTAACCTCGCCAAAAATGGACGTGTACAAGAAGTATGGCGCAGCCCCCCTTTGCAAAAAATTTCAGCGTAGTATTTTGCACCGAATCCGCACTGAAAACCATGTAGAAAAACAATATGTGAACCTTCCCTAACACAAACTGGTGTAAAGGAAAATTGGCTTAGTTGCCCATAACAACCATCCAACCAATCAGATTCCACCTTTTATTTTTCAGAGCTCCTTTGGAATATGAAAGCTGGAATCCGATTGGTTGCTATAGGCAACTGAGCCAGTGTTTCTTTACGCCAGTTTTGATACCGTTAATGTCCCCCATCGTGTTCAGAGATCTCCAAAATAGCCTCACGGCCGGGTCCTCATCCCACCATAGAACAGCTGTGGGATGAGGTAGAAATTCCCACCACAAATCTGCAATAATATCATAAAAAAGGGGAATTCTGAGCTTAGTAAGATCCCGAAAACCCCCTTTAAAAAGGACAAGCACGCAAGCCTGGACTACCCTTTGAAGTGACCAGGAGACGCCCTTGTTCTGGACGATGCCATTTATGGTACCTTCAGCGTATAGCACAGCCACACCTCGAGCCGTAGATACTCTGCATACAGTTATATTGTGCCCGTGTCGAAAACTAATATACGTTATATTTTCTGATTTTGTTTTCGTTTTAATAAAAGGGATAAAAAGAAATTACTAATAAAAGAAAAAACAAAAACAAAAAAAAATCTCTAGTACATAGAACTCCAAAGACTGGAGGTCCAACCCAGATTCTTTGGAACAATCCGCTATAAATTACAAAGATTCCATAAAAATATACCAAAACATTTCCCCCCCCTTCCCCCTCGAAGAAATTCTCAGTGCACAGACACACTATTAACCCTCAACAGACAAGAGCATTTGAGTTTAGACATTTATTCACCCTTTGCCGATGTCTGGGGTAAGTTTTTCTGTCTCGGAGGTCTCCATCTATGGAGTTACTACCACTACTACTACTACTACTACAGACCGTAATGCAGACCCTTAATGTGGGGCCCCTTGGAGTGAGCCACCACCTCAGTACATAGATCTATAGAAGGAATGCTCTGTAAAAACTTACCTAAAGGAGACAGAACCAGAGAAACAAGACCAAGAAGTATCTCCAGCTTCATGATGACGATGGCAGCTGGACAAATAACCTGGGAAAAAGAAGAGGTCAGAGAGGAGCCTCACTCCATAGAACAGCTGCAACTGATCTACAGACAAAGCGAGGATCAGCCCTTTACTACTACTACTCCTCCCCTCCTCCTCCCTTCCTCTTCTACAGCTGTGATAGATTCAGAAAACTGAAGACCCTCACAGCAGGCCCACAACATAAATCTAGACGCCAAAGCGAACCACCTGAAGAAATGAAGACCCTCAGACCACGGAAATAAATATAGATCCTCCTAAACCAGACCTCAGGTCGACCCTTATACAGATCTCAGACCAGACCCTCTTTAGGCCTCTTTCACACAAACGTTCTTTTTTTCAGTTTACGGGCTGTTTTTTGCGTTCCGTATACGGAACCATTCATTTCAATGTTTCTGCAAAAAAAAAATGGAATGCGTTTTGCGATCTGCAAAAAAGGGAAAAAAAGGAAAAATGGAACAGCAAAACGGAAGGGAACCGGAAACACTACTGAAACAATAAACGGAAAAACGGATCAGTTAAAAAAACGGCCCACAAAACACTGAAAACGCCCTACGGTCGTGTGAAAGAGCCCTATTAGAGAATGGACGTAGATTTTACATTACTGGAGGTCATACAGGAGGAGATACTACTTTTTCCTACTCAGAGGCAGCCGTTGGGGCTCATTTATCAAGCTCGCCTGTTTTTGGCAATAAAATTAGAAGAGTATTTTTAATTTGTGTTTCTGTTGCAGAGTATTTATTAAAAGTCGCTCAGCCGTTGATGAATTAGACTCGGCGGATTGTCATCAGTCTGACCTCTGGTGGTCGTTTTTCAGTATGACAAGTTCAAATTCGCTTAAACTGGCCTGACTTATTTGCGCATGAATAAAGTCACATCTTTGTGGAGAAAAGTCTCCTTTCTCCCAGAAAGTGAGATTTTTAATTTAAAAAAAGTCGCCCTTCACCACTAAAAACAGAGTACACCAGCCCTGGGGTGGAGTAGAAATTAGACTGTTTTTGTGACAAATTCAGGCGCAAAAAAAGGTTCAGAAACATAAATAAATCAGAAAAAATAGATTAAAAAAAATTATCTAAATAGGCGAACGAGGCACAAAAGCCTCCAAAACAGGCGCAATTTTAGTAGTAAATGCGACTGGGGCGGTGCCAGAAGCAATGAGCGCTTCCATCACTACAGATGGAAGCGCTCATTGCTGGAGCGCCAGGAGCTGTGGTCCCGTCACTCAGCTCCCCGCGTTCCTTCTCTCCCCCAGGCCTTCTGCTCCACCATTCAGCCTACAGGCACAGATGGCGCTGCCGACCTGTGTGGGAGGAGCCTGCAGCCTGGGAATCTGCATAAGCCCCGCCCACACAGTGCTGCAGAGCGATCTGTGTCTGCTGGGGAGAGCTGGATGTGAACTTCCGGAACGGAGCAAGGTGAGGGGGTACTGTGTTTTTGATTTGTTTGTTTTTTTAACACAGAGGGGGCACAAAAGGCTTTACTACTATTAAGAGGGCACAATGGGCATTGCTACTATGAAGGGGGCACGATGGGCTTTACTACTATGAAGGTGGTACAATGGCCATTACTATTATTAAGGGGGTACAATGGGCATTACTATTATTAAGGGGGCACAATGGGCATTACTATTATTAAGGGGCACAATGGGCATTTCTACTATGAAGGGGCACAGAGGGCATTACTACTGTGAAGGAGGCACGAAGGGCATTACTACTACGAAGGGAGTACAATGGGCATTACTATTATTAAGGGGGCACAATAGGCATTACTACTATAAAGGGGCACAGAGGGCATTACTACTACAAATGGGCACAGAGGACATTACTACTATTAAGGAGGCACAATGGTCATTACTACTAGGGATGAGCGAACTTCGTATGTGCTGAATTGCGCTATGGATTCCGTTACCACGGATCAGAACGCAATTCCACGATGGAATGCATAACAGAATGCCTTTAGAGGTATTCCGTTATTCATTCTGTCATAATAGAAGTCTATGGCCTGCATAACTGATCCGTCCGGTTTACGTTATGCTGGGGGGGGGCGTGCTAGAGAAAGGACCCGCCCCAGGTGCCAAACACCCTAGGCACGCCACTGTTCCGTGGGCTTCCGATACGTGCCTCCGTTCCACATTGTGCCTCCGCTTGCCATATCTTGTGGATTGCGGACCCATTCACGTAATGGGTCCACATTCACAGCACAGCCGATGCAAATAGCGGTCCACAACATGGGCACCATGACCATACGGTTGTGTGAATGAGTCTTTTTTTTTAACTACTTAAATTGCGCCTATTTTGGAGGCTTTAGCACCTTCTTCGGCTTTTTAGATTTTTTAGACTTAGGCCTCATGCACACGACCGTTGTTCGGGGCCGCATCCGAGCCGCAGTTTTTGCGGCTCGGGTGCGGACCCATTCACTTTAATGGGGCCGCAAAAGATGCGGACAGCACTCTGTATGCTGTCCACATCCGTTGCACCGTTCCGTGGCCCCGCCAAAAAAATATAGCATGTCCTATTCTTGTCCGTTTTGCGGACAAGAATAGGCATTTGTACAATGGGCCGCCCGTTCCGCAAATTGCGGAAGGCACACAAGCGGCTTCCGTTTTTTGCGGATCCACGGTTTGCAGACCCCAAAAAACGGAACGGTCGTGTGCATGAGGCCTAATTCAGAAGTTTAACCCTTTTTCCGATCTATTTTTGTAGAATTTGTTACTAAAATAGTCTAATTTCTAAGCCACCCCAGGGCTGGTGTACTTTTTTTCTTCGTAAATGTCAGTAAATTTTCCGGGGCCAATGTTCCGGCCTCCCTACATGCAACTCGCAAGAGTGAAACGAGAAGTAAAAACTCCTAAGCAACAAAATGTTGGACGTAAAACGGGTCTGGCGACTATTTTTATGCCAAAAACTGGCGTACAAAAGATAGTAAAGGACCCTCACTGTTTTCCTTCTCTATCACTGCCGCACATGACTTTTTGTTATGCTTTTAATAACCTCACTAACCAACCACACATACCAGAGCTGCCGAATTGCCAGATAATGGAGCCAAATATTTAGGCAGGTTTTTGCATGTAGTTTTCAGTTACAAATGTCTTGTATACTTTCTCTCCGTTTATGGTCCACTTCAACCAGAACCAGCAAAATAGGAAATTCCTGAAGCTGTAGACCTTATCGTATATAGTGTTCTCAAAGATGAAACAGAACGTGATTTTAAGGGCATTCTGAAGGAGTCAATGTGGACCTAAGTCCATCAAGTCAACCTTTTATATTACGTCTTTAATCCATCATTTTATAGACAAATATATAAAGCTGAGTTTATGTGCGTGTATGTATGTATGTCCGCTAAAGGAATCCGCACCGTCTCATTTACAATCACGCAATTTGGCACATAGGTACATCAGGTGTCCGGGAGGGTTTTAGACCAGGTCGCAGCTCTCTAGGACGTACCGTTCCTGAGATATTCCCAAAAAATTCATTAGCCAATAGAAGCTTGGTCACATGACCCTTATCAGCCAATAGAAGCTCTCAAGCTGTTAGTTTTTCTTCACTGCTGTAGGAGAGCTTTAAAGGAAATCTGTCACCAGGATAATTGCTATTGAAGTAATGCCATGGCCTAATAAAACTTAGTACCTTATTTCCAGATGTGCCTTTGTTCCAGCAATAGATGTTTTTATCCTCTGAAAATCCAGTTTATTTGGCATGCAAATGAACCAGTAGGGTGCTTAGAGGGGCGCCACTCTTGCAGGAAGGAGCCCAGACACACCGCCTGCCACAATGTGTCCACCCTCAAAATACGAACTTAAAACCCCACCCCCAGGTCCCGCTAAGTCACGCGCCTGATCCAGTTATGCCACGCCCCCTCCCACTCCTCCTTAAAAATCAACTTCTGTCAGCTGCAGGGGTGGGAGGGACGGTGACTTTCTCCCTGCAGGTCACACTCAGACAGCACAGTGCTGCTGTCTTAGAGTGAGCTGTTCAAAAGAACACGCCCCCTTTCCAGTTAGGTCACACCCCTTCCCACTCCTCAAGCAACAGGGATTAAAAAAAATTAAATTAAAATTCAACTTCTAGGTCCCGCTAAACCACGCCCTGATCTAGCTAGGCCACGCCCCCTCTCACTCCTCAGCTGACAGGAATTGGAAAAATGAAGTTAAAAATCAACGAGGGACGGTGACTTTCTTCCTGCAGCTCACACTCAGACAGCACAGTGGCCATCCAGGCAATGTGCCAGACAGAGGACTTGAAGTCTGAAAGCCGGACTGTCCGGCCTAAAACTGGACCTCTGGCCACCCTAGGGGCAGGCTGCTGTAGAGGTCACAGTTAAGGGGATGGTCCGCTATGGAGGTCAATGTTAAGGGGCAGATTGCTGTAAAGGCCACTGTTAAGGGGGCGGGCCCCTGTGGAGGTCACTGTCAAGGGGGTGGTGTGCTGTGAAACTCACTGTTAAAGGGGAAGGCTGCTATAAAGGTCATGCTCTCGATCAGATTCAAGCATGTCTTGACTGAAATCTGTTCCCAGGTCTCTTCTACACGTTCCCAATGTTGGTGCACACTGGCCGACACACTTGGGTATGAATACAGCTTTTTCTTCAACTCTACCCACGTGTTCCATTGGGTTGAGGTCTGGGGACTGTGGGGGCCAATCCAGCACTTCTACTTTATTGTCACTGAACCATTTCTTTGCCAATCTTGACGTATGCTTTGGGTCGTTGTCCTGCTGGAACACTATGTCATCCTTTTCATACCCGAGTGTACGTCTTGTAGGATACTCACATATAGTTCTGCATTGAGAACGCCATCGATCCTGGTCAAGTATCCATTGACTTTGGCTATAAAACAACCCCATATCATCAGGCTTCCTCCACCGAACTTGACAGTTCCTTCAATCTCTTGATCTGCTTGCCCCCTTTCCCTTTGTTTCTTCCAGACCCATTTGCACCCATCAAAGCCCAGTCTTGAATTTCGTCTCAACTTCGCTCCAAATCACCCGTTTCCAATCTTCTACTGTACACTGTTTGTACTTTTTTGCAAACTCGAGCCGACACTTCTTCTGACGATATTGAAGTCGAGGCTGGCTTCACCTTTTTTCAGGCCACCATTCCAGACTTGTGTAATGCACGTTGCGCGGTGCTTGCATGGACATCTGTGAACTCACTATTACGAAGCATATGAGCTACCTCCACTGCCGACGCAAGAAGCGTCGGCCTTGTAATAAGCCGACTTATTGACTCCGATATTTTGGCTGGATGTCCATCTCCTAGCTCTGAAATGGATGGACTTAATTTTGTATTCTTTTAACTGTCATATAGAAGAAACCGCAGCACTCTCTTGTCTTCAATTCTGTGGAATTTATTTCACCAGCAAAAAATGCGACGTTTCGACTGTAATGGTCTTTCTCAAGCAACGGTTGCTTGAGAAAGACCATTACGGTCGAAACGTCGCTATCAATGAGATGGATGATGCTGTTTCTCTTTTCTTGGGAAATCTTTTTCATGGCTGCTCCTGGATTCGGACCAGTGACCTTTTGCTTGTGACTCAACCTAATAACACACTCAACTATTAGGGAATACGAGAACAGGATGTCATTTGTAGATTTGTTGAATTCACCCCTTCCTCATCCCTTAGTCAACTAAAATGTATGTATATGCCCTTATAATCTTCCACCTAGTCTACTGTGGCATCCCATCGGACACTCTTACAACCCTCAACTCCATTGTCAACTGCTGCCTAATTAATCCATCTCTCCTTTGTCTCTCCTCTCCCCTCTGCCAGTCCCTTCCTTGCCTCCCAACTGCTCAATGAATTCCGTTCAAAATACTAACCATACACCATCTCGAGAAGGAATTGTAGGTGGACAGTGCGAGGTTCGAGACTGGCTGAGTTTGGTTGTAAGCGGTGGTCATGTGGGGTCAGGGCAGGCAGCAGACAGAAGGCAAGAATTGAAGTCTGAGTCTGAGCAGTAACCTAAAAGGACCTTATTGCTCACCCAGCTACCACTGTGAGAAGGATTCTTGAAATTACTGGGGAACATTAGCATTAGCTAAGTTCAGATGCCATTGGAGAATGAAGAGAACCTAAATCCTCCATGCAGATGTTTATGACCCAGTTCTGAAAGTCAACCACTCCATCAATGTACACAACATTTCTGCCCAAAATATGTTCCCATACCGTCACAGACAGAGTGGGTCTTCGAACATAAACGGCTGCTTTGAAAAACCTGATATTACTGCTTTTACTCTTGTTGCCAAATGTGTCACCATGTGGTTTGTGGGTGATAAATTCTCATAAATGAAATGTAGGACCTAAGGTATACCTTAATTTACAGGTTTGAGTCACACCAAGTATTTGTCTTTTCATTACGTCCTGAACATGTCTCCTTTACATTACCCATACATGACCTAATAACCAATATATCTTAGCATGGTCTGAATTATTAAGCCCCCGGGAGACAGGTTTAATTTACATAGTTCAAGAAATAAGACTTTGCACTTGAAGCAGAAGTGGTCAGTAAAGGGTATGAGTCGTGAAGCCACAGGATCCTGAAGTGCAGACTTGCAGACAGGAACTGGTCAAAGGGACTGAATAGAATGTCATCTCACAACAGTCCCACATGATGTCGAGGTGACCATCCCCATTGTTCTGAGCTTCCTGCGTGGTGTTGGTGGTCACCCAGTAATGTAGCACGTCTGCTCTACACATTGCAGAACCTGCCATTAAAACAAAGCTGTCAGGTTCCCCCAAAAATTTTACATTTTATTAAATATAATATGGCACGGTGACCATCTGTAAAACTGGAGACTGGACACAGGGGTCCATCCAGTCCTACTCACACAGCTGCCGGGCTCGTTACAGTGTCTCGAAGCTTGTTCACGTCCTCACTACAAGAGCTGTTTCCGACGAGTGCGTCCAGTGTGGAAATACTCATTATTACTGAGTGTGTGTACTGGCAGCTAATATGTGATATTAGAGAACATTAGAGGGAGGAGGCATGAGAGTAGACAGCTACAACGCTCAGCATTTCCTTGGCTATTACATTGAACCCGTGCTTCTTCACTTTCTTCTCCTCCATAAAAAACTGGGTCTCTCATGTCACGTGACATCATCACAGGTCCTTCGCCACTGCTAAGCTCCACCTCCGCTTGCACTGATCACATGATATTTATGTCATCATAGGCCCTTCGTCATCACTTCTCTCCACTGCTGAGCTCTGCCCCGTCTGCACTAATTACATATGATGGTGACATCATCACAGGTCCTTCACCACTGCTAAGCTCCACCTCCGCTTACGCTGATCACATGATGTTGATGTCATCATAGGCCCTTCGTCATCACTTCTCTCCACTGCTGAGCTCTGCCCTGTCTGCACTGATTACATGATGGTGACATCATCACAGGTCCTTCACCACTGCTAAACTCCACCTCCGCTTGCACTGATCACATGATGATGTCATCATAGGTCCTTCGTCATCACTACTCTCTACTGCTGAGGTCTGCCCAATGCACTAATTACATGATGGTGACATCATAACAGGTCCTTCATCTGTTGCTAATGGCTATTAAAGGCCATTTGCTGAGCACTCTTACTACATATATATCCAGTCTAGCAGGGGAGAGCCGGTACTAAAGGGCTGGGCCCCACAGCAGTCCCTATTGATGCTCCCACAGTAGTTCTAACAACGCTTCATATCTTCACTTCCTGGACCCATGTCATATGGAGAGGTGGGACATTGTGGCTGGATTTGCGGCGGGGCTGGCTACGGGGTACTACTTGGGATCCCTTTAAGATGTTATAAGAGTTTTTGTCGTGACGCCAGTTGCATTTCAGCAACGAGGGCACAAGGCCCCCTTTTAGTAGATGGCGGTTGGTGATGGTTACCCAGGGTAGGAATGCCAGAGTGGTATAGGAAGGCTTAATATCCCTTAGTGGTGTTGCACTTGTCACGGTGCTCCTACCTGGATACACTGGAACCCCAAGCGTGGCAGACCGCTGCGGAAAAGAGTAGTTGAATGGTGGGGGTGAAGAAATAAATTGAGTCCAGACCTTGTGATGAACTTGATAACAGCTTTACTTGAATAAACTTTCAAGGCAACAATCTTCCAACTTTATCTTGGTCACCAGCAAGCTTTGGCTTTAATTTCTGGCAGGCAAACACACTCAGCTCTGCTACATCAGTTACTCTTTAGCTCTGCTGTGCTGTCAGGATTAAATAGGAACTTTTCCTTTGCTGTATACTGCAACTTAACTTTGTCATCTGGTCTGTCTCTGTCTTGCTTTATCCAGGGGAGCTTTCTCTCCCTGGCTCCTGAGGCTTGTAGCTTGGGCCTCCAGGTCCAACAGAGCTGATGGTGCTCTGCTGGCTGTTAACCATAGAGGATAGTGGCAAGGTGCAAAAGGTGGTAATGCCACTCTGGGGCGTTACAGATTTTTAGGTTTTGAGTGATTTCTAGAAAACCCTTTCTGCAGAATGTTTTCTATATATAACCTGGAGAAGTGCTCACATTGCGTGCAGTCTGTTGGGGAAGTTAACGGATAGCAGAATGAGACCAGTTTATGCAACAGATGGGACTGTTGAAGATATTTCCAAAGAATCATTATTGAGGAGCTGGCTTGCCCATGTAGTACACAGACTGGCCACTGATTTCAATCGGGGCAGTGTAACATATCATTACACTGCAGCAGAAGGAAGCACCTTCAGTTGGCCAATGGACCCTTTTATAGAAAGTGGTTTCCAGACCTTGGCATATTTGCAGTGTGAGGAACCTGCATACAGCAGCTTAAAGCTCAGCTTCCCGAAGTCCTTTGAAGATGACTTGGTTGCGAAGGAGACTCAAAGGTCCATGCTACCACGAGAGAGTTAAAAGTGAAGGAATGGAGGATCCCTTAGACTGGACTGCTCAGAATCAGTGAAGGTCCAAGAGGTCAGTAGACTACAGTGGTTAAAGGGGTTGTCTCATCTGAGAGAATGGTGGCATATCGCTAGGATATGCAACCAATGTCAGATAGGTTCCACCTCTGCGACTTGCACCTATCTCCAGAACGGGACACTGAAAGTTAACACAAGCGGGACAAGGATCTATCTCCAGAATGGACCCCTAAAAGTGAACTCGAGTGAACACACGCAGCACTACATTCATTTCTATGGGATTTCCAAAAATAGCTGAGCTTTGGCAGAGGTGGGACCCGCACCTATCTTCAGAACGGGCCCCTGAAAGGGAACGTACGTGCACCACACATGTGCACCAGGCTCTCCATTAATTCCTATTGTTGTTCCAAAAATAGCTGAGCACTGGCAGAGATGGAACCTGAACCTATCTCCAGAACAAGCCCCTGAAAGTGAAGACGAGTGCACAGCGCATGCGCAGCATGCTCTCCATTCATTTATATGCAAGTTTCTAAAATAGCTGAGCGAGCAAATAGCTCAGCTATTTTTGGAAGTCCCATAAAAATTCATAGAAAGTGCTATTCATGCCCGGTCCGCTCTTTCACTTTAACATGCCCATTCAGGTCCCACCTCTGCCAGTGCTCAGAAGTCCCCTAAAAATAAATGGAGAGCGCACTGTGCAAGCGGGGCCACCTCTCCTTTTGCTTCTAGGGGACTGCCGGAAGATGAGAACACCCCTTTATCTTCACGCTCACACCACCTATGTTGTATCATGTGTTAAAGGGATGTTCTTGTCTATGACCTACGGGACTTCACCAGTCTTGAGAAATGACTAATGTTTCCTCCTAAGTTCTCCATGCACAGTGTCACTTCAAGCCCCAATAGGGAACTGAAGCCAACCCCATTCACAGAATGTGCTGTGGCCCCTTCATTCTTAGAATCAGTGGATTCCCAGTGGTTGGACCCCCACCGATCATAAACTGGGGGCCGCCGTACAACAACGGGGAGACCCAATCCACCGCCTACCTTGCAATTACACCTTATTCAAATCTGGTGTGAGTAGGTGGTGTAGTTATTTTAATTATCACTGTGTTATAAGGGCAAGGGATGTCCAGCACCCCTAATCAAAGTGTAGCCTAACATCAGAGTATGCCCACTTCTGATCACCTGGGCCCAAATCTTGGCACACTTGAATCAAAAGGCAACAAAGGTTTTCTACTTATAACAGGTACGTCCTGTACTACATCCCTAATACAAAGCCCTCACTGCACATGGGCTACTTGTATAACTAATTTCCTATCAGCGCCATACTCAACGCGTTTCCTTGCTGGGCACACGCTAGTAATTAATCAGGAGTAGGCGCATAGAAAGGAACAAAGTAACAAATCAAATAAATGCTGCACACCACCGATCTGGTGCGTGCAGCTAGTGTAGCCACCAGTACTATAAAGGCCACCGTGTGTCGCTCATTATAAGCACAAAGCCACTCCCTCCAGGCGGAGCCATGCAGCAGACCATCCAATAGGAGGAGGAGGTGTGTACCAATGCTCCTCCCCTGCTGTCTTTGTAAACGCTAGATGCCAGAGGGTAAGAATAGATGTAAAATTATATAGTGAACAGAACAATGTCATCTTGGGGACATGGTACCGTAATACGCCGCGTATTAGATCAATTAAAGTAGTCATCGCCTGAGAGCCCGCCACTCGATGGACAATAGATAATACATTGTGATGACGGCAAAGCTACAACTGTTGCCTCCCAAAACAAAGGTCTGAAGTAACCTTGTGTATATATCTCACCTAGTTTGTACATGTGGCGTACACAAGACTGGCATGGTCAAAGCAAGACCTGAACATGCATTTTTATTGCCGAAACAATAAAAATGTGACGTTTCTATGCCATCTTTCTATAGTCTGCCCAAAATACACAAGGTGGTCTTCCCCTTGAAAGGGAGACCAATTTGTGTCAGGGATTGGGAGTCTGACAGAAAGGATTAGCATTTATGTGGATAAGACCTTGAGGCCTTTTGTACAGGATACGATGGATGTATTGAGATGTCTCAATGACATACATTGTGAAGAAGAGATATTGCTGGCCAGCCTAGATGTCAAGGATGTAGTAGGGGAGAACACCAAAAGACAATCAAGAAGGAAGGAGAAAGACACTAGGCCTCACTGCTAGGGAAGGAAAAGGGTCACCACCTATAAAACCCTGCTCCTGGCCCTAACTCCTCTCCGTATGGGCACCTCTCGATGGTAGAGATACCCATACACAGGAACCTAGAAAACCCTGGTGACCCTCAGATTCCCTAAAGATAATGACAGGGCAGAGACCACATGTTCCTTCCCTGGTGAAGGAACTAGCGTCTCACTGAGGCCTAGTAAACAACCTGGGGGGGAATACAAAGCACAACAAGCGGAACACTTAACTTCAGAGGATATGAAGGATGAACAGGACTTCAACACGACCCACACTCCAGCTCTTCCAAGACCAAATTAAGCTATTCCAAGCAAGGAGTGATGGGAAAAGTCAGACTAAATAGGGCGAGGTAGAGGTCACATGATCCACACCTGAACAGGAGGTGTGGACATACCAGCAACACACAGACAAAGTGAAAGCAAAAGAGGTTGTCAGATAACTAATGCATAGATATTCTTTCAGATCTTCTGGGACCTGTCACAGATGTGACACTAGATGTTGAGGCTCTTTATAGTTCGATCCCCCATGACAAAGGGTGTGAGGTGATCAGAGATTTTTTGGCAGAAAGAGGCAAACATCTACTGATGCACAATGAGTTTGTGGTGGAGCTGTTGGATTTCATCTTGAGGTGCAACATCTTCTCCTTTGATCGTGATCTCTTCCACCAGCTCAGGGATGTGGCAATGGGGAGCCAACTTATGCCAACCTGTACCTGGGCTGGTGGGAGAAGGAGATTGTGTTTGGTGAAGTGATGGATCGATGGACCTCGTCCATTGTACTATGGATGAGGTTTATTGATGATGTTTTCATTTTGTAGTGAGGCACTAAGGTGGAATTTGAGGGATTTGTTTCCTCATTAAATGTGAATCAGTTGGTATTATATTTCACATACAACATTAGTGATACCCACCTCACATTTTTGGACCTCTCCATCAGTATTAATCAGTCTAAAAAAATAGTCACCAAGATGTTTTGTAAATCCACAGCCACCAATTCCCTGTTACAATGGAATAGTGGACATCCTACCCCTCTCAAACGGGGCATTCCAAAGGGCCAATATTTAAGGGCCCGACTGAATTGCTCTGAATGGGTAGATTTCAGAATGGCGGCAAGTGACCTAGAAAGAAGGTTTATGCAAAGAGGCTACCCTGTGTCCTCTCTTAAGAGGGCAAACCAGCCCGCGGCTGGTTGTAAAAGGGAGAGTCTGCTATACCCAAAAAAACAGGATACTGACAATGAGCAATTAAGAATTATTGGATCATTTGATCTGGCACATAAGGAAGTACGGGAGATACTGCAGGATTCATGGGGCATCTTGAAGTCTGACCCAGTTGTTGGAGATTTGGTGGGTGATTACCCACAAAACACCTACCGCAGAGGGGGCAATCTGAGACGTGGCCACCTGCATCTGTGAAAGACAAATGTAGGCAAAACCAAGAGGGAATTTAGAAGATGGATAGGGGAACACCTATCGAAGATCATCAAACAGGATGACACACCGGTGGCACAACAGATATTAAAATATCATGCAGGAAGGTCTGATTGCATACGTTTCCAAGGGATTGAATATGTTAAATCATCACCAAGAGGAGGGGACGTTGATAACCTTCTGTTATGAAAAGAAGCAGCGTGGACGTTCAGACTCCATACTGTAAAACCTAGCGGACTGAATGGGTTTATATCATACACCTGCTTCATAGGAGAACTGCTATGTGGATATAGGAATGGTGTGTAACTATTCTTCATGCAATATGTAGGATCCGGGAATTGTGAGAGGTCCCCTTTACCCTATACTACCTACCTCTATTTTTATTCGATATGCTACTTGATACCTGTAAATAAGTTATACATCTTCTTGAATATAGTGATATGGAGCATGCTGGTATAACCTGGGTATCTCCTGTATATAATTATATATGTACAGCTGGTATAACCTGGGTATCTCCTGTATATAATTATATATGTACAGCTGGTATAACCTGGGTATCTCCTGTATATAATTATATATGTACAGCTGGTATAACCTGGGCATCTCCTGTATATAATTATATATGTACAGCTGGTATAACCTGGGTATCTCCTGTATATAATTATATATGTACTGCTGGTATAAGTTATACATCTTCTTGTATATAGTGATATGGAGCATGCTGGTATAACCTGGGTATCTCCTGTATATAATTATATGTGTACAGCTGGTATAAGTTATACATCTTCTTGTATATAGTGATATGGAGCATGCTGGTATAACCTGGGCATCTCCTGTATATAATTATATATGTACAGCTGGTATAAGTTATACATCTTCTTGTATATAGTGATATGGAGCATGCTGGTATAACCTGGGTATCTCCTGTATATAATTATATATGTACAGCTGGTATAAGTTATACATCTTCTTGTATATAGTGATATGGACCATGCTGGTATAACCTGGGTATCTCCTGTATATAATTATATATGTACAGCTGGTATAAGTTATACATCTTCTTGTATATAGTGATATGGACCATGCTGGTATAACCTGGGCATCTCCTGTATATAATTATATATGTACAGCTGGGATAAGTTATACATCTTCTTGTATATAGTGATATGGAGCATGCTGGTATAACCTGGGTATCTCCTGTATATAATTATATATGTACAGCTGGTATAAGTTATACATCTTCTTGTATACAGTGATATGGAGCATGCTGGTATAACCTGGGTATCTCCTGTATATAATTATATATGTACAGCTGGTATAACCTGGGTATCTCCTGTATATAATTATATATGTACAGCTGGTATAAGTTATACATCTTGTATATAGTGATATGGAGCATGCTGGTATAACCTGGGTATCTCCTGTATATAATTATATATGTACAGCTGGTATAAGTTATACATCTTCTTGTATATAGTGATATGGTGCATGCTGGTATAACCTGGGCATCTCCTGTATATAATTATATATGTACAGCTGGTATAACCTGGGCATCTCCTGTATATAATTATATATGTACAGCTGGTATAAGTTATACATCTTCTTGTATACAGTGATATGGAGCATGCTGGTATAACCTGGGTATCTCCTGTATATAATTATATATGTACAGCTGGTATAAGTTATACATCTTCTTGTATATAGTGATATGGACCATGCTGGTATAACCTGGGCATCTCCTGTATATAATTATATATGTACAGCTGGGATAAGTTATACATCTTCTTGTATATAGTGATATGGAGCATGCTGGTATAACCTGGGTATCTCCTGTATATAATTATATATGTACAGCTGGTATAAGTTATACATCTTCTTGTATACAGTGATATGGAGCATGCTGGTATAACCTGGGTATCTCCTGTATATAATTATATATGTACAGCTGGTATAACCTGGGTATCTCCTGTATATAATTATATATGTACAGCTGGTATAAGTTATACATCTTGTATATAGTGATATGGAGCATGCTGGTATAACCTGGGTATCTCCTGTATATAATTATATATGTACAGCTGGTATAAGTTATACATCTTCTTGTATATAGTGATATGGTGCATGCTGGTATAACCTGGGCATCTCCTGTATATAATTATATATGTACAGCTGGTATAACCTGGGTATCTCCTGTATATAATTATATATGTACAGCTGGTATAACCTGGGTATCTCCTGTATATAATTATATATGTACAGCTGGTATAACCTGGGTATCTCCTGTATATAATTATACATGTACAGCTGGTATAAGTTATACATCTTCTTGTATATAGTGATATGGAGCATGCTGGTATAACCTGGGTATCCCCTGTATATAATTATATATGTACAGCTGGTATAAGTTATACATCTTCTTGTATATAGTGATATGGAGCATGCTGGTATAACCTGGGTATCTCCTGTATATAATTATATATGTACAGCTGGTATAAGTTATACATCTTCTTGTATATAGTGATATGGAGCATGCTGGTATAACCTGGGTATCTCCTGTATATAACTATATATGTACAGCTGGTATAACCTGGGTATCTTCTGTATACAGTGATATGGACCATGCTGGTATAACCTGGGTATCTACTGTATATAATTATATATGTACAGCTGGTATAAGTTATACATCTTCCTGTATATAGTGATATGGAGCATGCTGGTATAACCTGGGCATCTCCTGTATATAATTATATATGTACAGCTGGTATAAGTTATACATCTTCTTGTATATAGTGATATGGAGCATGCTGGTATAACCTGGGTATCTCCTGTATATAATTATATATGTACAGCTGGTATAAGTTATACATCTTCTTGTATATAGTGATATGGAGCATGCTGGTATAACCTGGGTATCTCCTGTATATAATTATATATGTACAGCTGGTATAAGTTATACATCTTCTTGTATATAGTGATATGGACCATGCTGGTATAACCTGGGTATCTCCTGTATATAATTATATATGTACAGCTGGTATAAGTTATACATCTTCTTGTATATAGTGATATGGACCATGCTGGTATAACCTGGGTATCTCCTGTATATAATTATATATGTACAGCTGGTATAAGTTATACATCTTCTTGTATATAGTGATATGGAGCATGCTGGTATAACCTGGGCATCTCCTGTATATAATTATATATGTACAGCTGGTATAAGTTATACATCTTCTTGTATATAGTGATATGGAGCATGCTGGTATAACCTGGGCATCTCCTGTATATAATTATATATGTACAGCTGGTATAAGTTATACATCTTCTTGTATATAGTGATATGGAGCATGCTGGTATAACCTGGGCATCTCCTGTATATAATTATATATGTACAGCTGGTATAACCTGGGCATCTCCTGTATATAATTATATATGTACAGCTGGTATAAATTATACATCTTCTTGTATACAGTGATATGGACCATGCTGGTATAACCTGGGCATCTCCTGTATATAATTATATATGTACAGCTGGTATAAGTTATACATCTTCTTGTATATAGTGATATGGAGCATGCTGGTATAACCTGGGTATCTCCTGTATATAATTATATATGTACAGCTGGTATAAGTTATACATCTTCTTGTATATAGTGATATAGAGCATGCTGGTATAACCTGGGTATCCCCTGTATATAATTATATATGTACAGCTGGTATAAGTTATACATCTTCCTGTATATAGTGATATGGAGCATGCTGGTATATCCTGGGCATCTCCTGTATATAATTATATATGTACAGCCGGTATAAGTTATACATCTTCTTGTATACAGTGATATGGAGCATGCTGGTATAACCTGGGCATCTCCTGTATATAATTATATATGTACAGCTGGTATAACCTGGGCATCTCCTGTATATAATTATATATGTACAGCTGGTATAAGTTATACATGTTCTTGTATATAGTGATATGGAGCATGCTGGTATAACCTGGGTATCTCCAGTATATAATTATATATGTACAGCTGGTATAAGTTATACATCTTCTTGTATATAGTGATATGGAGCATGCTGGTATAACCTGGGCATCTCCTGTATATAATTATATATGTACAGCTGGTATAAGTTATACATCTTCTTGTATACAGTGATATGGAGCATGCTGGTATAACCTGGGCATCTCCTGCATATAATTATATATGTACAGCTGGTATAAGTTATACATCTTCTTGTATACAGTGATATGGAGCATGCTGGTATAACCTGGGCATCTCCTGTATATAATTATATATGTACAGCTGGTATAAGTTATACATCTTCTTGTATATAGTGATATGGAGCATGCTGGTATAACCTGGGCATCTCCTGTATATAATTATATATGTACAGCTGGTATAAGTTATACATCTTCTTGTATATAGTGATATGGAGCATGCTGGTATAACCTGGGTATCTCCTGTATATAATTATATATGTACAGCTGGTATAAGTTATACATCTTCTTGTATACAGTGATATGGAGCATGCTGGTATAACATGGGCATCTCCTGTATATAATTATATATGTACAGCTGGTATAACCTGGGCATCTCCTGTATATAATTATATATGTACAGCTGGTATAAGTTATACATCTTCCTGTATATAGTGATATGGAGCATGCTGGTATAACCTGGGCATCTCCTGTATATAATTATATATGTACAGCTGGTATAAGTTATACATCTTCTTGTATACAGTGATATGGAGCATGCTGGTATAACCTGGGTATCTCCTGTATATACTTATATATGTACAGCTGGTATAACCTGGGTATCTCCTGTATATAATTATATATGTACAGCTGGTATAAGTTATACATCTTCTTGTATACAGTGATATGGAGCATGCTGGTATAACCTGGGTATATCCTGTATATAATTATATATGTACAGCTGGTATAAGTTATACATCTTCTTGTATACAGTGATATGGAGCATGCTGGTATAACCTGGGTATCTCCTGTATATAATGATATATGTACAGCTGGTATAAGTTATATATCTTCTTGTATACAGTGATATGGAGCATGCTGGTATAACCTGGGCATCTCCTGTATATAATTATATATGTACAGCTGGTATAAGTTTTACATCAAGACACGGAGGCTCATATTGCTTTCTCCTTCTTTACTTTCCACCAATAGCAGCAAAGAAGAAATTTACATAATCATAACAACAAAGGACCCTCCCCTCTCAGATCCTATAATAAGCAGTGTCCTCTTAGTAACTTCCTCTTTCTTTGCTGCTCCACCAGAGATAAGTCATTTCTGTGTTTTATGGCTGTGTTATTACATGTTTTATGAGTCTCATTAATTCTATTAACCTGTGTTATTATTAAGGATTGTCTATTATACATAGCCTTCTACCCTTTTGCTGGGTTTGGTGTTTCCCCTCATTGTGGGTATTTTTCCTTATTTTGGTCTGTTTGCCCCACGCTTATTGCGCTTATCGCTTGGGGGTCTCTCCCCCCCCCCTCCCTTTTCCCCCCTGCCCTCCGTTCTTCCTCCCCTGCGTCGGGTTCTGGTGTGTTTCGCCGCTGTTTCTCTTGAGGGGTTTGCTCTGCTTTACCTCCTATCGCTGCGCCGGTCCTCCCCTCTGGTTATCGGCGCTTCAGGTGTCAGCGGCGGCTCCCGCTCGCTTCCCGCGGCTCCGAGATCTCGCGGGATCTCGGCGGCCATCTTGGGGAGCTCCCGCCCTTCCTATCGCGGGATTTCGGACGTCACTTCCGGTCTGGTGTTCGGTCGGTCGGCTGGCTGTGCTCCTGCTCCTACTCCGGTTCGGCGGCATCTGGGGTGATTAACCCCTAGTTAGTTTAGGTTTTTCCTCTTCTATTCTTGGCCATTTTAGCTTAGACCTCCCTACTAGGTTAGGCCTTCAGGCTGGTTATATATATATATATATTTACCTTTAGCCATATTATGTCCTCTGATCGCTCCCCCTCTGGGTCAATCCCCCCCCATGCACTGGGGACCCCGATATTCCAACCATGAATGCGCAGGCCCTAGAGCTTCAACGCTCGGTCTCCAGCGCTATTATAGAGGCAATGGGATCCATGTCTTCTATGATCTCCCAAACCATCTCTCAGGCCCTAGCTGCCCATGCCCCTGGCCCCTCTATTCCCGCACCTGTGCTTACGAGCCCGCAGCCTACCATTGTTGAACCTCCTGCACCCCAGGAGACTATGATTGGTGTGATCCAAGCCACCCATGATAGCGCGCTTAGATCGCGCAAAAGAGCCTTGCCGCGTCAGGCAGAACGGACGCGAAAGTGGAAATGTGCTAGAGCACAAACTGATGATATAGATTCGGATGTAGAATCTGATATGGAGGCTTATGCGGAGGCAAGCGGCCAATCTGAAGGGGAGATGGAATCTGAATTTCCAGATGATGCTGGCCCTAGGCCTTCCACCTCTGGGTCCGTGGGCGCCTCCGCCACTGCCCCTAACACGGTTTCTACCCTGGTGGACCCCTCAGGCATCCCATTATTCGATCCTGATTCCCTCCACCACCCTAGGTCGGCGGAGTGGCTGCCAGTGGCTCATGTGAGCGATTACCTGGAACATTGGGTGCGCCGTCCTCTTAGCAAAGAGGCGCGCAGCAAGCTCCGAGCCGAATGCCCCAGACCATTGATCCCCAACAAGGTCTGTGATACGCCATCTGTGGATCCAAAGATGACCCAGTTCTTGGCTAAAACCGGCTGGAACCCCCGCAAGGGGTTAGATTCCGCAATTAGGAGTTGTCAGGATAAACTCCTTGACATCTTTGGCCCCCTCGCCAAAATTTTTGAGATGGCCGAATCGGCCAGAGCGGACGGCTCTCCGATAGATCCGGAGGAGCTTACTGGCTGGATACAGAGGGCCATTTGTATCGCGGGCAGCACAAACTCCTCCCTGGCCATTGAACAGCGTAAAGCCATTTTGTTTAAAATTGACCCGAAATTGGCCAACCTGGCACTCACTGAGTCAGGAAGGGATGCTCAGGGTCTGCTGTTCGGGGATTCCTTTATTAAGGACCTCAGCAGATACGTAGGGGCATTTACCGCCCTGGACAAGGCCCAGTCCTCCATGAGAAGGGTCTTTCAGGGACGGGTCTCCACTAGGGCCGGCAGTAGTAGGGGCCGTCTGTCCGGCCGCTCTAGTTTCCAGGCCCGCAGCTCGGGCAGAGGCTCCTTCAATCAAAGACCGCCCTTCCAGGACCAAAGGAATCCTCCTCCGTTCTTTCCGGCCAGAGGCGGCCAATGGCGTTCGAGGTCTGTCCGAGGAAATCCCAATTTCCGAAAGTCCTTCGGTAAGTCTTCCCCCAGTGGGGGCTTCTTTGGTTCCTTGTGTAGGGGGCAGACTCCGTCTTTGTTTCCACGTTTGGTCCAGCATTACATCAGACCCGTGGGTTCTGACCACTGTACAGGGGTTCCACATAGAGCTCACGGGTTCACCAGACCTCATTCCTTCTCCCCCACCACTTCCCCTAGCCCCACCAGACAGAGAGCTCGTGGACTTAGAGCTGTTTTCCCTTTTTCAAAAGAGGGCGATAGAGAGGGCCCCTTCCGCCCCGAGGGGCGTGCTCAGCAACATCTTCCTAGTTCAGAAGAAAGGTGGGCAAATGCGTCCGGTTATAAATCTCCGAGCCCTGAACTCCGTGGTGCGCTACCGCCACTTCAAGATGGAGGGTATTCACCTCCTTCGGGACTTACTGATCCCAGGGGACTGGATGGTGAAACTGGACCTCAAAGATGCCTATCTGACGGTCCCGATTGCCGCTTCATCCAGGGATCTCCTGCGCTTCTTGTGGAAGGGCGAAGTGTGGCGCTTCACTTGCCTCCCGTTCGGCCTTTCTTCGGCGCCATGGTGCTTTACCAAGCTCCTGCGTCCGGTCGTTGCCTGGCTGCGGAGTCGGGGTGTACGTCTAGTCATCTATCTGGACGACATCCTCATTATGCATCAATGTCAGGCGGCGCTGCTTCGGCACCTTCAATGGACGTCGGACCTCCTTTCGGCTCTTGGTTTTCTACTGAACCCCGAGAAGTCCTGCCTCACGCCGTCTCGACGGATGGAATTCCTGGGCTTCACGGTGGACTCTGTTGCGGAATCTCTCAGTCTCCCGTCAGAGAAATTGCGGACGATCCGCAAGGAATTGAGACATGCCCTTTCAGCGTCGTCCCTGTCCCTGCGTCACCTGGCTCGCATTATTGGCCTGTTGGCCTCCTCCATCCAGGCGGTGTTTCCAGCCCCCCTCCATTATCGGGCCCTTCAGCGTCTGAAGATTGCTCACCTTCGTTCCGGGACCTCGTTCGCGGACATGGTGGTTCTGGATCAGGAGGCTCGGGAGGAACTTCGTTGGTGGTTAGACAACTTGGAAGCCTGGAACGGCAGAGCGATCTTTGGATTTCAACCGGAATTCACGATAGAGTCGGACGCGAGTCTCCTGGGCTGGGGTGCCCACTGCGAAGGTGTCTCCACCGGGGGTCGGTGGTCGGAGGCCGAGAGCCGTCTTCACATCAACGCTCTGGAACTCCTGGCGGGCTCGTTTGCCATCCGCAGTTTCTCCAATGGCATGGCGCATGCCTGCATCCGATTACGTATGGACAATGTGTCGGCGGTCCGCTATGTCAATCACCTGGGCGGCACCCAGTCGGCTACCTTGGCGCGACTGGCGAAGGAGTTTTGGTCCTACTGTCTCTCCAGGGACATCATGGTGCAGGCGGAGTACCTTCCGGGTCTACACAACGTCCGGGCGGATCGGAGTTCCCGCTGCTTCACGGACGGCAGCGACTGGAGGCTAGCGCCGGAGATGTTCTCCACGATCTCGGATACCTGGGGCCCTTGCGCCGTGGACCTCTTCGCGTCACGGCTCAATACTCACCTTCCCAGGTTCTTCAGCTGGCGCCCGGATCCGGAGGCGGAGGCGGTGGATGCGTTCCTTCAGGACTGGTCTTCGGCTCTGCAATACGCGTTTCCTCCTTTCGCCATGATCCCGAGGATGCTGCTGCAGGTTCGTCGTCAGGTTGCGGAGTTGGTGGTGGTGATCCCCTTCTGGGGGACTCAAGCATGGTACCCGGTTCTCCTGGAACTCCTGACGGACGTGCCTCTCCTCCTTCCGGGTCGGACGGATCTCCTCCAGGGCCCTCTGGGTGCTCCTCACCCCCTGCTGCTCGACGGCTCCCTTCAGCTCCTGGCGTGCCGGATCTCCGGACTCCCGGAGAGGTCGCAGGCATTTCGGAGGCAACTAGACGCCTCCTGGACAACGCTTGGGCTCCCGGCACCCGAAAATCTTACCGGGCAGCTTGGGGATCTTGGGTTAGCTGGTGCGTGGAACGGAACCTTGATCCCGTTTCGGCGCCTGTGACCCATTTGCTGCAGTTCCTTACATCCCTTTTTGAGGCGGGAAAGGCTTATCGGACCATTAATTTGTTCCGTTCGGCGATTTCTTCGACTCATCAGGGTTTTGATGGCGTTCCGGCGGGTCAACACCCTTCGGTGTCACGCCTGCTACGTGGATCACGCTTGGCTCGGCCTCCTCGGCCTCGCTTCACCACTACGTGGGACGTTTCGCTGGTCCTCTCTTTTCTCTCTGCGTGGCCCGTGAACGCGGCTCTTTCTCTCCGGCAACTGTCTGCCAAGTTGTTGACCCTATTTTGTCTCATTTCTTGTAAGAGGGTTTCCGATGTCAGGGCTTTGGATCACGACGCTAGGTCCTTTTCTCCCGAGGGCGTCACGTTTAACATTACGCGGCGCACTAAGACTAATATTCGGTCTGTCTCTTATCCCTGTTTCCCGTCTTCCCCGGCGCTCTGTCCGGTAGCCTGTTTGCGGGAGTATGAGTCGCGTACTAGGACTCACCGCTCTGCGGACGTTCCGCAACTGTTCCTCTCCATCCGCCATCCTTTTGGCCCGGTGTCTAGTCCCACATTGGCGCGTTGGATGAAGTGGGTCATGTCCCTGTCTGGGATTGATACGGCGGTCTTTACCGCTCATTCGGCCAGGGGCGCGGCTGCCACTGCCCTGGCCGTTTCGGGGGCTCGTTTGGAGGACATTTTGCGCTTGGCTGACTGGTCTACGGCCACAACGTTCAGAGAATTTTATTTTCGTCCGCCCCCTCATGTCTTTTCATCGATTATTGATCAGCTTTGAACTTGCAATATGAGCCTCCGTGTCTTGAGGTAAAACTAAATGATTTTCCTATTTCATGACGTAAAGTCATAGTTTTATTAAAGACACGGAGGCGAGTATTGCCCGCCCTGGGTTGTTCCTGCCCGCCCTTTTGTGGTTTTCATTTATTGGACTGTTTACATTGTCGTTTATGGTTATTTATTACGTGTGATTGCATAGTTGTACTACTGACTGTTTATGGTTCTGTTTTCAGCGACCTTATAATATACGACCGTTTCCTGGGTCGGTTTTTGTTCAATTTCTGCCTGCCCCTTACACTGGCTATATTATTTGCTTTGTTTCAGGTTGAAGGTTCCACGAAGTATGGACTTCTGCGTTGTTCCCGGTTTCCGGAGGTGTTAGCCATGTTGGCTTGAGTTCTACGGCGTGATGGACCGGTCGTTTATCATTCTCGGGTCCAGTTCCGGTTTCCGGTTTCGGTTCCAGTTCCGGTTATGAAGTTGGTGTTTCGGTTCCAAAGAAAGAGGAAGTTACTAAGAGGACACTGCTTATTATAGGATCTGAGAGGGGTGGATCCTTTATTGTTATGATTATGTAAATTTCTTCTTTGCTGCTATTGGTGGAAAGTAAAGAAGGAGAAAGCAATAGGAGCCTCAGTGTCTTTAATAAAACTATGACTTTACGTCATGAAATAGGAAAATCATTTAGTTATACATCTTCTTGTATACAGTGATATGGAGCATGCTGGTATAACCTGGGTATCTCCTGTATATAATTATATATGTACAGCTGGTATAAGTTATACATCTTCCTGTATACAGTGATATGGAGCATGCTGGTATAACCTGGGTATCTCCTGTATATAATTATATATGTACAGCTGGTATAAGTTATACATCTTCTTGTATATAGTGATATGCAGCATGCTGGTATAACCTGGGCATCTCCTGTATATAATTATATATGTACAGCTGGTATAAGTTATACATCTTCTTGTATATAGTGATATGGAGCATGCTGGTATAACCTGGGTATCTCCTGTATATAATTATATATGTACAGCTGGTATAAGTTATACATCTTCTTGTATATAGTGATATGCAGCATGCTGGTATAACCTGGGTATAGCCTGTATATAATTATATATGTACAGCTGGTATAAGTTATACATCTTCTTGTATATAGTGATATGGAGCATGCTGGTATAACCTGGGTATCTCCTGTATATAATTATATATGTACAGCTGGTATAAGTTATACATCTTCTTGTATATAGTGATATGGAGCATGCTGGTATAACCTGGGCATCTCCTGTATATAATTATATATGTACAGCTGGTATAAGTTATACATCTTCTGTATATAGTGATATGGAGCATGCTGGTATAACCTGGGTATCTCCTGTATATAATTATATATGTACAGCTGGTATAAGTTATACATCTTCTGTATATAGTGATATGGAGCATGCTGGTATAACCTGGGCATCTCCTGTATATAATTATATATGTACAGCTGGTATAAGTTATACATCTTCTGTATATAGTGATATGGAGCATGCTGGTATAACCTGGGTATCTCCTGTATATAATTATATATGTACAGCTGGTATAAGTTATACATCTTCTTGTATATAGTGATATGGACCATGCTGGTATAACCTGGGTATCTCCTGTATATAATTATATATGTACAGCTGGTATAACCTGGGCATCTCCTGTATATAATTATATATGTACAGCTGGTATAAGTTATACATTTTCTTGTATATAGTGATATGGAGCATGCTGGTATAACCTGGGTATCTCCTGTATATAATTATATATGTACAGCTGGTATAAGTTATACATCTTGTATACAGTGATATGGAGCATGCTGGTATAACCTGGGCATCTCCTGTATATAATTATATATGTACAGCTGGTATAACCTGGGCATCTCCTGTATATAATTATATATGTACAGCTGGTATAACCTGGGTATCTCCTGTATATAATTATATATGTACAGCTGGTATAAGTTATACATCTTGTATACAGTGATATGGAGCATGCTGGTATAACCTGGGCATCTCCTGTATATAATTATATATGTACAGCTGGTATAACCTGGGCATCTCCTGTATATAATTATATATGTACTGCTGGTTTAATTGATATATTTTCTCATACAAAATGATATGGTAAAGAGACGGATTAATAACTGTAACTGACTTTGAGGAAGTTGTATATTATTTCTGAGTGTTTAGACTGTAGTTCTCTATTTTGGATGTGACGGCATCATAGAAGAGAAGGTTTATGAATATACTGCTATGCAAATACAGTAACAGTATATAGTACGTGAATAAGGCTGATAAGGAAAGTTGGGTCTCAGCCCTACAGCCTCCGTTTTGACATACAATTAGTAGCAGGCACCTCATCTAGCACCAAGTATACTGTAATGCCCAGCTACTTGGCAGTCACAACGGAGTAGTTGCAGCCTGTCCCCACTCCCCCTGCAGTCTTTTCCTCTGCACTTCTCTTTTCTTCCACCCCTTCCTTCTGGTCCCACAGTCTTTTCTTCCCACCCCCCTCCTTCAGCTATGGCCCCAAGGTTTCTATTTGACCGCCACTTCGTCCTCACTGTGTCCATCCTCCTCTGTCTTCCACTCCACCTGCAGCCTGTCTCCACTCCCCCTGCAGTCTTGGCCTCTGCGCTTGTCTCTAGCTCCACCTCTTTTTTTTTCTGGTCCCACTGTCTACTCCCTCTTCCACTGCAGCTAAGGAGCCATGGATGCTATTTGACAGTCAGTTCCTCCTAAAGCTGGCTGAAGATCCAAACACCGGCATGAAAGCATGGCCGGATGGAATTCTTACCCTCCACTCTCTTTCCACCCACAGTGGCTGAGGAACGCCCCCCCTTCACGTCACAGGTGCTAGTATGAGAAATGTTAGAATGAACAGACTGGGGGTCACTTATCAATGGCACTACACTAGTTTTTAGTTTATAAAAAGTTGCAAGGGCCTTTTTTGAACTTTTAAACTCAAATTTTTGCACCGTGTATGAGGAAGTGCCAAATTTACTATCAGTCAGGCATCAATGCTGGCGAAAAGCTGTTGAAGTTTTTACTTCTGGCGCATGGACAACTAGGGTTGCACCTAATTTATGAACCCATTCAATGTTTGGCCGGGGCAGAAAGGAGTCATGTGATCTGCCACTGGTGGGCCCGGTCTAAGTACACTGTTCGCCCTAAGGTTTAAGTGGCTTTGACTTCAATTATACAGCATTTCCATTAGATGGCTGCTGTACTAAGTAACAATCGTAGATTGGGTGTCACGTGTGAACATGGACTTAGAGTATGCTACGTGTCTTAGATACTAAATGGCAGAAGGACCAAGTATAATTCAGATGTCATGTGTGAACATGAGCTTAGGTTTTGCAACATTTCTTATAATCTACATGGCCATCGACCCTACATGGTAAATTCCTTATAGGCCGCTCGGTTCCCCCTGCGCCAGGCCACCGTCTGCTGGGGCAGTACATTGTTCTGAATTCTGAACTGTGGTATTTATTTCTGCTGGTGTACCACAATATACTTCTTCTCTAGGGTTTGATGGCCCTGTCTAATTAAGATGATCCCACCTACTCATGTTAGGGGCCGCCTACAACATGGGCCCTTTTAGTCCCCACTTTAAATCCCTAGTCCACCACTGGTATTTCGATACAGGGCTATGGCAGCAAAATGAATCTCTGAAACTCTAACTGGGTCAACAAGCAGAAGTCTTAAAGTTCATACACAATGGAAACCCAAGGCATATTATAAAGATGTGGCATCTGCCACCCACCTACACAGTAAGGAAAACAGATGATGTTCTGTCTGTAGCATTTCACCACATGTGCTTCAGTGGCCGGATGGTGGTGGTGGGGCAGAGAATGTAGTCCTTTTTTCTTTATATCAATTTAAAGGGGACTCATCGCCTCTCCTGACATGTGTATTTTATAAGCTATTTGCCTTCCCCATGCAATAACAATCCTGGGGCATCGATTCTTGTGCAGTTCCTTTATTATTCCCACTTGATGTTTACTATGAAGGTCCAGCCTGGTGTTACACCAATTGGGGGGGGGGGGGGGGGCAGACTTTGCAGGGACACACCTCTAGCTTGACCTTCATTGCAGACTGTGTGCGGTGCTAAGGATTCTAAGGATAGTTACACTTTGATGGGGTGGTCTCTAAATAGGTTGGTCATTGTGGATCTGGTAGTTAAAAACTCCACTGATGACATCTGATGGAACCTGCAGGTGGCAGCACATTTTTCCCTACAGCAATCACACATGGTCTGGAGTCACTCTTGGTAATTGGTCTTTGATCCAGCTAACCGAGCAGGGTATCTCCTTCCATGCCCTATCCCTCAATTTGTTATGCCCTTCTCCATGTCTCCACCATAGACAGAGTTAAATGATAACATTCTGGAGGCCTTCATCCACCACTAGAGGGAGTTCTAAAGGTGGTTTTAAGTTATGTATTTCTGTGCATTGGGCTCCCAGAGTATTGCTCCGTAAAGTATTTGAGGGTACTACACTCTGCATGTACCGTACACTGTGAGGACATAGGGTACCTGACGTATCACATTATCTGTGAAGGTTATTAAGGCGGTGTAGACCCCGTTGTCCTTCATCCTCAAGTTCTTGATATGTAACTTGGTCCCTTTATGAGAAACTGAGGACTGTAGATGGTTAGTTGGTCTTTATGATACAGGACCATTCTGGTTGTCTTATTTGGTGTTAGAAATTGCCAGATAACATCTAGAACAAGAAGTGACATATCATATCCGGATGATATAACTCTACTGAATGGTGGAGAAGACCGGCCACTCGCTGGGCAACTGCTTGTCCTCCTGCAAAAAAAAAAAATAATAATTGACTAATTAGTAGGAATTGATCAAATTAGTGGTGTGGACTGATATATTGGACATTAGGTTAGTGTATAAGGGCCTATGATATACTTACCAACCCTATCAGAGACCTTGTGGACTCCTGGAAGAGTTGGTTTATTTCCATGGAAGCACCTCCTAGAGATTAGACCTTAGTGTGTGTGGTGCTAGGGCTGCTCTAGCAGACAGAGCACTGACTTCCAAACATACAATGAGGAGGTGCCTAAAGGGGGCATGGGCTGTCCGTATAGTGGGTGTCCCTTGTAAGGTAGGCACGTCTATCCCCAAAAATTCCAATGGCATGTTGCATGTGCTGCCACACCCACATGTCCAGGGCTTAGCAAGTTTTAGGAGGAGCCTACCAGGAGGAACCAATTTTTTCTAAATGTAGACATACTCCTATTTGTGAACCCTACATACTTTTAGGTAGGTCAGACCCCTTTTACAATTGGTCACTCCCTCAAAGTGATTAGTGGCGCAGCATCCTAGTGGCACACAGGGTTAGGGCTGCGCTTCAGGAGGCGCTGGGAGGTTTCTAAGGCACCTAGAAGATTTGCACATTTTTCTGGGAGTCCACAAGGTGTCTCTTCTCTTTCCAGAAGCCTTACAGATGCTTTAGGAGAGTTGGCAAATATTAATTTCAGAGACAAGTGATACATGCTCAAAGTGTGGTGGATGGTCAAGGACCCATGACATTATTGACCTAGGAGGCCGCACCACAAATGCTCATAGCAAAATTTCTACAAATGAATTGTTGATATTTGCTAATTAGTGAACATGATGGTGGTGATGTCTCGCTGGTGCCTCAGACAGAGGGATTCTTGTGATGTCATTATAATATCACGTAGCATTGAGGCAGATGTACCAGCTCATGCATTGCTAGGCCTTGGTGAGAAGAATGGAGTCATCAGGAGTGTGGCGGTGTCAATCAGCACCTGAGAGGGGCCTCATTTTTGTCGTTGCTAAGGACTTCCCTGGTTCTCTATGGACCCCACTGATTGGTTTCTATGGTAATCACCACAAAAAAATTAATCTGATATTTTATTGTTTTCTGTGAATGGTATGGTCCAAAATCAAGTTCAATCTGCTGTAAGCTCCTCAAATAACTGTACCCAGTGCCAGCCATGTACAGTAAAAGTGACAACCAGTATTACACATAGAACTAATAGGGGGTCATGGTTCACAACGCTAAATGGGGTCCCCCCGCTTATCGGTGCCATCCATGAAAAGTCAGAGACCAAACAGCAGGTGGCGCTATACAGATACATTTTATTGAATAACTCGGTGGCTATGCAAAATTTTTATTAACATGCAATTACAAAACTATTCAGATCGAGGAGCTGGTTTTAAGAATGTAGAATATGTTTTGTGACACGACCCCTTTAAATTGGTGTATATAATATGGAGGAGATTTATAAAAACTGGTGTAAATGAGAATTGGCTTAGTTGCTAAAAGAAACCAATCAATGTGATACTTGCCAAATGGAAAAAAGCGTGGTCTCTTATCTATGTGAAACATAATTACGCACAACCTAATCTACCAGCAAAGCCTTCATGGGCTCGAAAAGGTCACATAACTGTTCCACTACGGCAGTGGAAAATATAATTACATAGCCTTGTCATCATAGACAGGCCGCAGCTAGGTAGTCCATGTCTAGGATACATCTAGCAAAGTGTTGCAGGCCCAGCACTATGAAGTGACTTTTGTGCTGTGGCTTTAGAAGATTTCCAATATCTCTTACTTTTAGTCTAACCAGACTGTCTATTACTCTGTAATACTTCTAGCGCCGTTCTATGGAAACAGTAGGTTTATAGAGCACACCAAATGCTTGAAATAACTTCTTTATTAACTTCAAATTTTCTTCATATATAACAATGCCACCTCCGCAGCAGATAGTCCATGTACAAAACACGTGTTGAAAAGATATCACAAAATGGCGGTATGCATAAGATGGTGGTTCAACTGTTCAATCTTGCAACTGTAGCTTGCCATTTGGTGGAGCTGTAAGTAAACACACACACACATATATATATGTACAGTACAGACCAAAAGTTTGGACACACCTTCTCATTCAAAGAGTTTTCTTTATTTTCATGACTATGGAAATTGTAGATTCACACTGAAGGCATCAAAACTATGAATTAACACATGTGGAATTATATACATAACAAAAAAGTGTGAAACAACTGAAAATATGTCATATTCTAGGTTCTTCAAAGTAGCCGTCTTTTGCTTTGATTGCTGCTTTGCACACTCTTGGCATATCAGTCCCCAGCAGAATCTGGATGAAGTCTGTGTTCTTCTCCAACATGATGGAAATAAATATTTAAGGCTTTTTCTCTACTTTTAAAGACAAAAAATTAAAGTTGCATTAAACGGGAACTGAAGCTAGACGATACGTCAGAAGGACAAATTTCTTAAAGGAAACATGTACGGAGAGGACAGTGGGGTTAGTTGCCTTGTCAGAGCAGTCTCTGAGTGGTCACCACAATGTGGGGCATGTGACTGCACAGTATATAGGGGGCATGTGACTGCACGGTATATAGGGGGCATGTGACTGCACGGTATATAGGGGTATGTGACTGCACTGTATATAGGGGGCATGTGACTGCACTGTATATAGGGGTATGTGACTGCACTGTATAGAGGGGGCATGTGACTGCACTATATGTAGGGTGCATGTGACTGCACTGTATATAGGGGGCATGTGACTGCACTGTATATAGGGTGTATGTGACTGCACTGTATATAGGGGGCATGTGACTGCACTGTATATAGGGGTATGTGACTGCACTGTATATAGTGGTATGTGACTGCACTGTATATAGGGGGTATGTGACTGCACTGTATATAGTGGTATGTGACTGCACTGTATATAGGGGGTATGTGACTGCACTGTATGTAGGGGGTATGTGACTGCACTGTATATAGTGGTATGTGACTGCACTATATGTAGGGTGTATGTGACCGCACTGTATATAGGGGGTATGTGACTGCACTGTATATAGTGGTATGTGACTGCACTATATGTAGGGTGTATGTGACCGCACTGTATGTAGGGGGTATGTGACCGCACTGTATGTAGGGGGTATGTGACTGCACTGTATGTAAGGGGTATGTGACTGCACTGTATATAGGGGGTATGTGACTGCACGGTATATAGGGGGTATGTGACTGCACTGTATATAGGGGGCACGTGACTGCACTGTATATAGGGGTCATGTGACTGCACTGTATATAGGGGCATGTGACTGCACTGTATATAGGGGGCATGTGACTGCACTGTATATAGGGGGAATGTGACTGCACTGTATATAGGGGGTATGTGACTGCACTGTATATAGGGGTATGTGACTGCACTGTATATAGGGGGTATGTGACTGCACTGTATATAGGGGGTATGTGACTGCACTGTATATACACCTCTGCAGTGATGATATCTCGCACTGATACTGGACCAAGCTGACCAATCACTGGCCTCATTGGTGGCTTTCATCTTTATTTGTTAGTAGAGACCTGCACAATAGAGAAATGAAACCAGTGGAGACCGGAAACTGTCAGCAAGCAGACAACTTACTGGTGACAGATCCGATTTATTTTAATTATTTCATTATTCTAATCAACTTTGAAAGAAAAGTACCATGTAACGGAGGCGTGTTGGTTCTAGTGGAGAGGACTGACCTAAGGGGCAGAGGGAAACGCGAGAGGACCTGGAGCAACCCTCCTGAGAACAAAGCCATACCTCGAAAGCCAGCAGTTCCTCAACCTCCCATGTCCAGCACCCACCACATTTTACTTTTACCTTCCGTCTTCCAAGAGCTGTAACTTTTTTATTTTTCCGTCAACATTGCCGTACGAGTTATGCTTTTTTGCCCGGGATGAGATATTTTAAGGCACCACCTTTATGGACTGTGTCAGAAGTTTACAGACCCTGGAAGTTAAAGGGGATGTCCATATTAGGCAAAAAGGCTTGGTTGTTTTCCTGGAACAGCACCACATCTGTCCATGGGCGGTGTCTCGAATTGCAGTTCAGCCTCATAAACTTGAAGACCACCGGTGATCCTGGTAGACAGGGGAACATCTGCCTGGTGTCTGATTCATGCTCAGCCTGCACTGCCTAGGCGGCCCATGCTGCTGGTGGTCTCCCTGATGAGCCTTATGGGCGAAATGTGTCAAAGAGCGGTCCTCAGCATATAGGGCAAGCAGTGTTTTTACAATGCTAGGTCTACAGTGACCTCTAGTGGATATCTTGAGTGCCTCCTCCGTTTAACCCTTGTGATTTTCCTTTTTGTGCGTTTTCATTTTTCACTCCGCGTCTTCCAAAAGCCATAACTTCTTCATTTTTCTGTTCCACAGCCTTATGGGGGCTTGTTTTTAGTTTTTTTGCGGGACAAATGGTAGTTTCTAATGGCACTATTAAATATTGCATATGACAAAGTGGGGAGCTGCTAAAAAAAAAAATTTTTTTAAAAATTCTGCCAGTTTTATGGGTTTTTTTTTTGTTTTTTTTTTTTACAGCGTTCCCTGTAGTAAAATTGACTTTTATCCTCCAGGTCACTGTATAGTTTTTATGCTTTTGAAAAAAAATAAAAACATAAAAAAAAAAAAATGTTTTTCTTTTTATCTCCATATTCTGACCCCTATAACATTTTTCTAGTTATGTGTACGGGGCTATGTGAGGGATAATTTTTTATTATTTTTTATGTGGGCCGACCTATACTTTCATTTTAAAGCGTATATGACTTTTTGATCACGTATTATAAAAAACAATTTGGGGAGGTGGTGACAAACAATAGCCAATTGGCGATTTAGAAAAAAAAAAAAATTTCTGTTATGCCACATGGCATAAATATTGTTATAGCGTTTTTGGACACTGTAATGCCTATAAGTTTTTCTTTTTTATGTTTATTTTTATTTTCAATTTGGGAAAAGGGGGTCAATTTTTTTAAATAAAACTTTATATAAAATCTTTGTTTTGCTCTTTTTTTTTTTTTTTTTTTACTTTTTAAGTCACATTAGATCACACATCATTTTCTATCCAAGTACAGTGCTGCCACCTGCAGGCCTGTATTGGTATACCTAAAAGCCAGTGATAGGTTCTTAGCACCTTCTTTCTTTCCATGGCAGCAAGGCCCGTTTTAGACAAAATGTGGCCCTGGGCAAAATCAAAAGTGGGGCCCCAAATCTTGTAATAATGTGCTAAAACACAGTGCGACATCCAGCACCTGACACCCCCGCCGATCAGCTGTTGGCACGGGCTGTCCCATAGACATACAGCAGTGAGAAGGAAGAGAGAAAGGAGACGGCACATGCGCAGCTGATCGGTGGGGGAGCCTGGTGCCCCTACAGTGCCCTGGTAGTAATAAAATAATCATAATGTCCCTCTGTAGTGCCCCCCATAGTACCAGTATATATATATATTCTAATTCAGAGCAGATTACCGTAGGAGGTATAACAGGAGAGGACTATAACTCCCAGCATGTCTAAGCCATTATTTTTTTTATATCAGAGCACATTACCAGGGGACGTATAAGAGGATGGGACTACAACTCCCAGCATGTCTAAGTCGTTATTATGTAATATCAGAGTACATTATAAAAGGAAGTATAAGAGGACTGCAACTCCTAGCATGTCCAAGCCATTATTATTTAATATCAGAGCACATTACAGGGGGACGTATAGGAGGATGGGACTACATTTCCCAGCATGTCCAAGCCGCTATTATGTAATATCAGAGTACATTATAAAAGGAAGTATAAGAGGATAGGACTACAACTCCCAGCATATCCAGGGTGTTGTAATGTACCCTGCTATTACATAATAATGGCCTGGACATGCTGAGAGTTGTAGTCATCTCCTGTTTTACCTCCTCTTGTAATATGCTCTGATATTACATAACAAGCTGGACATGCTGGGAGTTGTAGTCCTCTCTTCATACCTCCTCTTGTAATGTACTCTGATATTACATAACAGGAGGTATAAGAGGAGAGGACTACAACTCCCAGCACTTACATGGAATCCTTCACTTCTTCCCATGTATCACTGGTCTTCTTCTTCATTACTTCACTGCACTGCTTAGCTCTGCCTCCTGTTCTGGTCACATGATTGTGAGGTCATGGCAGGTCCTTCATCCCCCTCTTCTCTGCTGAGCTCCGCCTCCTGCAGATGACATCATGGCAGGTCCTACAGCTCCAGTAGAGGGCGCTGCTGGTGTCCGGAGCTGTCAGCTTGCAGAGTGTTATGTGTACAGGGAGGGGGCCTTACACTACTGCATTGAAAAAGTGCAGCTTTTTAGGAACAGCAGCACTGAAGCAGGGGGCCCCTAATAGGGTGGGGGCCCTGGGCAATTGCCCAGTTTGCTCCCCCCCCTAAAGCCAGCCCTGCATGGCAGGCAGGTCCAAAATTGTTCATCAAGACTTCTACTCAATGAGGATCTCCACAAGAGCATGAGAATCATATCTTGTCATCATCACCGCTGTGTCTTACTAAATGTTTTCCCCCGGACACAGAAGACTATTATTGGGTGATGGACAAAGGTGAAACTTTGAGGCTGTATTTTCCCATGGTGGCCTCACCCTGCTGACCTGTGGTGGCTAATGGCCACACGAATCCACAGGTCAATGGTGGTCTAACTCATGCAGACTATTTGATAGGGCCCAAAGAACAATTATTTAGTAGTAAGTGGCTGTGCTGCAGATGGGTGTAATGAACCCTGCGTCCCTCCCCTCCCCCCCAAAAAAACAGATCTTCCCAGATTTTCGGTGGGGTGGGTAGGGATGCCTGGCACTGCAAGTCCAGGGCTCAGTCACATCAGGCCAATCAAAACATAAAGCATTCTATTAAAGAAAGCTTTCAGTGGCCTCTGTTTCTGTCCCCATCCACATGTCGTACCGCCATCTACTGCTGCTATAACCATGGACAGGAGGTTCTTAGTATACATTGTTATCAAAATGTATAAGCCCACTTGCCACGTCAAGGCGACCTCCTTCAAGTGGGTCCCTACACTAACACTAATGACTATTATTATTTATTATATACTATTAGAAATATTACTATTATTCCCCTTACTATACTACTGCTATCCCTGCTGTATTATCCTGACTTATTTCTATTACATTATTATATTTCTAATAGTATTTAACTAGATCCCTATCCCTAAACCTGTTGATCCAGAAGAAGGCAAAAACCCCTGGACACATTCAGCCAATTCGTGTCACAGGGGAAAAATTCCTTCTCGACCCCGGGAAAAGGCGATCAGTCCTAGCACCCTGGATCAAGCCCCCTGATCCCTATCCCTAAATGAGGTCCCTATCCCTAAACCTGTTGATCCAGAAGAAGGCGAAAACCCCTGGACACATTCAGCCAATTCGTGTCACAGGGGAAAAATTCCTTCTCGACCCCGGGAAAAGGCGATCAGTCCTAGAACCCTGGATCAAACCCCCTGATCCCTATCCCTAAATTAGTTCCCTATCCCTAAACCTGTTGATCCAGAAGAAGGCGAAAACCCCTGGACACATTCAGCCAATTCGTGTCACAGGGGAAAAATTCCTTCTCGACCCCGGGAAAAGGCGATCAGTCCTAGACCCTGGATCAAACCCCCTGATCCCCATCACTAAATTAGGTCCCTATCCCTAAACCTGTTGATCCAGAAGAAGGCAAAAAACCCTGGACACATTCAGCCAATTCATATCACAGGGGAAAAATTCCTTCTCGACCCCAGGAAAAGGCGATCAGTCCTAGACCCTGGATCAAACCCCCTGATCCCTATCCTAAATTAGTTCCCTATCCCTAAAGTAGTTGATCCAGAAGAAGGCGAAAACCCCTGGACACATTCAGCCAATTCGTGTCACAGGGGAAAAATTCCTTCTCGACCCCGGGAAAAGGCGATCAGTCCTAGAACCCTGGATCAAGCCCCCTGATCCCTATCCCTAAATTAGGTCCCTATCCCTAAACCTGTTGATCCAGAAGAAGGCGAAAACCCCTGGACGCATTCAGCCAATTCGTGTCACAGAGGAAAAATTCCTTCTCGAACCCGGGAAAAGGCGATCAGTCCTAGACCCTGGATCAAACCCCCTGATCCCTATCCTAAATTAGTTCCCTATCCCTAAAGTAGTTGATCCAGAAGAAGGCGAAAACCCCTGGACACATTCAGCCAATTCGTGTCACAGGGGAAAAATTCCTTCTCGACCCCGGGAAAAGGCGATCAGTCCTAGAACCCTGGATCAAACACCCTGATCTTATTTCTAAGTTTACTAATTATATTTATGTTATTTATTTTTACTACTTTTATAGATTTATTACTATATTACTACCCTTTGACTTATTACAATATTTAGTTTTTTTAGATTTGGTTGCTGCTGGTGGTCTTACAGCTCCTTACCATCCTTCACCGGCAGAATGGTTTGAAGAGGATGGTCCAGAGGATGTTCTTCTTTCCTCTCAGGTTGGTGTTGACATACTGGAAGGTGGTTGGCTGGCGGATCTTCTGTCTTCTTCCAGGCTGATGCTGAACTCTTCTCAGGTTCTTGCTCTTCACGTCCAGTTTCTGTTTCACCATCCTCTGCTCCTTGGCGGATGTCTTCTCAGTCGTTTCATCCTGCTGCGCCCGTGATGTGTCTGCCTCCTCTCGCTCTCCCTTGGCCTTCTCCACCGTCAGGTCTTCACACAGGCGGCTTGCCATCATCAATGTCGGCTCTGGATCTTCTTCCTCCAGTGGAAAAGGCAGGTATTTTCTTTGAGCTTCGTGGTTTGTTGGCATGAGGCGCTAAGAACAGATTCAGTAAATGGTCTATGAGACGTTCCTATAAATCCTTCACATCTATAGACAGAACATGGAGGAATCTGGAGGACAATATGATAGGCAGTAGGATCACTCACCTCCATCTTGAAGATTGGAGACGGGAGGAATCTCATGCAGTAGATGAGACGTTGTTGGTCTCTCTCCTCCACGGTGCGGGGATAAGCTGCAGAGAGAACACAACCAGATCATGAGTTTACTTCAGATCAGTCTAAACCTCAAGTTTTCATAGTCAAGTCTTATTACCAAAAATACTCACTTATGAAGGGTGTCAGGCCATAGATGCAGTGCTGGAGGCAGTAGATGTCCTAAAGAGAAGAGAATACAGCAAGTGACCACTTACCACTCCTCATGGGTGATAGGACAAAGGGCCAGATTACAATGAAGCTACTTACCTCCAGAGAAGTGCGGCCTGCTCCAATCCTGTACTCGTCAAGAATTGAAGAAATCATAGCGCGATCTGTTAACCCATAAAAGAGACTTAGTCACAGATCTGATAAAGGCAGTGAATGTTCTCCCAGGTGGAGGACCCTCGTGATCACACACTGATGGCCGGTCCTAAGGGTGGTAATATGGAAGTCCTGGAGAACCATTTATAACTTCTTCATATATCTTTATAGCAGTCAGTCAGAGATCAGCTTTCCTCATACAGAGCTCCAAATCCCCTGCAAATCCTTAGAATAAAATGATAAATTGTAGCTTCCTGCAGCCACCACTGGGGGGAGCAGAGGAGCGCACTGTACAGGCAGTCATCAGTCCTGAGCTCCCCCTAGTGGTGTCTGCAGGCAGAGCTAATGTTACCATTTATATCAGTGCTGAGGATTTGGAGCTTTGTATCAGTAAAACAGAGCTCTGATCACTATAGAAATATATCAAGAAATGAATCAACATAAAAAATGTCCTGATGATAAAAGGCGGACATTCACGTTACATATAAGAGGATAGTAATCACATATGATCGTGCAGTATATATATATATAGTGCCGTCTTTACTGGGTATCTGTAGTGTCCCTTATAGCAGAAGGGCCCATATACGTAATACCGCACATAACACAGAGGGGAGATTTATCTCAACTGATATGAAGGGACACTGGCTCAGTGCCCATAGCAACCAATCAGATCGTTCCTTTCATTTTCCAAAGCAGCTCTGAAAAATGAAAAGTGGAATCTGATTGGTTGCTATGGGCAACTGAGCCAGTTTTCCTTTGCACCAGTTCTGATACATCTCCCCCATAACGCAGACTGGGTTGTACTGGTGCCGTATACAGATGTATGACATGACAGGTTGTTTTCTATCCCATAAATAAATCAATACTCCAAAATGTGAGGTAAATTGCCTCAACAACACCATAAACATACCCCAATTAATAATAATATCAGTATGGAGCCCTCAATACTCAATACTGGCAGCAGAGCGCCTATATAGACACACCTAGCACAGAATTTACCTTCATAACATTAAATTAACTGGAAAAAAAATCCCATTTCCTGCCCCAACCACTAGGGGGAGCTCACTACACCCATAAGTATACAGCTGATATTGGGGCAGTACACGTATACAGCTAGCTCCCCCTAGTGGGATGAAGGATAAAGCCCTCAGCAGATCCCTAATCCTGTGAGTGAAGCCTCATGGGAGATGTCAGATGAGGGGGTGAGATCTCACCGGCGTCCATCTTCACCTCTCGTCGTCCTGTAACGGTCTGAGGACCACTGACCGTTGGTTTCCTTTCAAGTTCAAATCCAGCGATCCCATTGGCTGCTGAGCAGTGACATCTGGAAGAGGAAATTTAAAGGGACAGGACGCTGTTATCTCCCTGCAGTGCATGTCCTGTGTGTGAGGTATCATGAAGCTGTGGAGATAATCTGCGGGGACCGGCTGCTATCACTGCTCATATCTCCACCAGGGGGCGCAATATCTGATCAGTGTTATATCCCACATATTATTACACTATTAATGTGCTATGAAGAAATTCATTTAAAACCACAGGCTTTTAATTAAAACATCTTTTTAACCCCTCGCCGACCAGGTGATTTGGAGTCTCTTTGATTATATACTGAGGTTTTTATCTTTTGATCATTATAGCGGTTGGTGTATTTCTCGATATTATTCTGGATACTGAGGGGCACGTGAGGTAAAATATACCCAAAAGTCCTTCGTGGTTAGAGGTGCGGTGGTGTCCACAGCATCAGAAGAGGCTCCATTCATATCTTTGCTGCTTCCAAGGGCAGGACAAGCTCTCATGGTGGAGAATTCAGACTGTCCCCTCACCTTTTATCCCGAAAGGACATTTGTTGGATTGACTATCCTGAATGACGTCCTGTCCCTCAACTACACAGACCCTACATTTCCCTCCACCCTCAGCATCACCACAGATCAGTCTACAATGTAGGAATTGCTGGGTTTGGGCTGTGGATGTTATTGTGCTCTGGCTACAGAAATGGAGAAGCCCGGGCCCACCGGAGGATCAGACCCTCTCGCTTATATATGTTTTGTAGCTGCATAGTGGCGGATATTAGATATTTTTGAGCCACTCCTTGCACAATTTTTAACATCATGCAATATTTTTGTCGATTATCCCCTTAGAAAGTACCAATGCCTCTTGATTGATCCTTAAATGTACCTTACTCTTATCCTCCGACAATAAATGTGGTTGAAGCTGAGGCTGCAGCTGCCGATTTCTGTGGGACCAACTGACCTTCTAATGTGTATGGGTTTCGGCTGTAACCCAATGGCATTTTTTTGTTGGAAGGAAGGATTGGGTAGATGGATTTCAACATGCTCAATTTTTTTCTGAAAGGAGATGTCTGACAACATCTAATTCCACCTACTGAGAACATATTTGCATGTGTATGGGAGGGGGGAAGATCAGGAGGGATGAGCGTTTGGCCGACAGCTATCTAATATGTTTGGCCTAACTAACATTACATTTCTGCTGTTAGCTCCCTGGGCGGAAATGCTCCAAATCTAACGCGTCTTGAGTGACTCATCGCATGTAATTACTTTATAAGATATTCTCCTGGTGGAGAAAACGACCCTCGCACACTAATCACGGTTTAGTAGTCTCCTCCAGTGTGTGCGCCAGGGGCTGTACCGGTCTACAAATCTGAATATTAATACATCTGCATTTACATGAATTAAAAACAATCGTATATTGTAATGTCTGATATATACGGCATCTAGGAGGGAGGACATACAAGAAAAAACAGAGATGATAAAAAGTGCACCAGGAAGACTAGGCCGCACTACCATGGACAACTAAGGGGTCTCGTTTTCACTCCGACGTAAGATGACCATGGACAATAGACAGGGGGGTGTGATATCACTGCACTGTTCCTGTACTGGTACCACATGTGTGCATTATACAGTGCCTGCATGTGACCAGCATATCTATGTTTTTCTCTTATGCTGTCACAATATATTTGGTGATCTTTTTGAGTGCATTATTCCTGTATTATGGTATCATGGAGTGCATTATCCCTGCCCCGCGACATCACTGTGTGCATTATCCCTACACTGCGACATCACTGTGTGCATTATCCCTACACTGCGACATCACTGTGTGCATTATCTCTGTACTGTGACATCACTGTGTGCATTATCCCTACACTGCGACATCACTGTGTGCATTATCTCTGTACTGTGACATCACTGTGTGCATTATCTCTGTACTGTGACATCACTGTGTTTATTATCTCTGTGCTGTGACATCACTGTGTGCATTATCCCTGCACTGCGACATCACTGTGTGCATTATCTCTGTACTGCGACATCACTGTGTGTATTATCCCTGTGCTGTAACATCACTGTGTGTATTATCCCTGTACTGTGACATCACTGTGTGTATTATCTCTGTGCTGTGACATCACTGTGTTTATTATCCCTGTACTGTGACATCACTGTGTGTATTATCCCTGTACTGTGACATCACTGTGTTTATTATCCCTGTGCTGTGACATCACTGTGTGTATTATCTCTGTACTGTGACATCACTGTGTGTATTATCCCTGTGCTGTGACATCACTGTGTGCATTATCTCTGTACTGTGACATCACTGTGTGTATTATCTCTGTACTGTGACATCACTGTGTGTATTATCTCTGTACTGTGACATCACTGTGTGTATTATCTCTGTACTGTGACATCACTGTGTGCATTATCTCTGTACTGTGACATCACTGTGTGCATTATCTCTGTACTGTGACATCACTGTGTGTATTATCTCTGTACTGTGACATCACTGTGTGTATTCTCCCTGTACTGTGACATCACTGTGTGTATTATCTCTGTACTGTGACATCACTGTGTGTATTATCCCTGTACTGTGACATCACTGTGTGCATTATCTCTGTACTGTGACATCACTGTGTCTATTATCTCTGTACTGTGACATCACTGTGTGTATTATCGCTGTACTGTGACATCACTGTGTATATTATCTCTGTACTGTGACATCACTGTGTGTATTATCCCTGTACTGTGACATCACTGTGTGTATTATCTCTGTACTGTGACATCACTGTGTGTATTATCCCTGTGCTGTGACATCACTGTGTGTATTATCCCTGTACTGTGACATCACTGTGTTTATTATCTCTGTACTGTGACATCACTGTGTGTATTATCTCTGTACTGTGACATCACTGTGTGTATTATCCCTGTACTGTGACATCACTGTGTTTATTATCCCTGTACTGTGACATCACTGTGTGTATTATCCTGTACTGTGACATCACTGTGTGTATTTCAAATAATTTCAAATAATTTTTCCCCCCCTTTTTCCCCTTTCCCTTCTTTACATCAGCCTGATGAAGGGCATGTGTTTTTGCCCGAAACGTTGCCTCAGTTCCTAAAAAAGGACCCTTATGTCCGGCAAATAAAAAGCATTAACCGCATACTGGAGTGCTGTCTAAATTTACTAGTTCCGCGAGGTGGAGCAAGGAACGCACCTAGACGTGCACCCTAAACCTATCAGCCTCAGATAGAGTGCCGTGATCAACACGTGATTTTTATATTTAACTCACTCCACCACTGATCAACGTGCACCATCTCCGTTATCTCTTTTCCATCAACCGCTCTGATGTCATTTCTTAACCCTACTTCACAAAGTGTCAACAGTGGAGTTTTTTCATTTTCCGAGGAGGATGCACGACGGATTACCTCATCCATAACCGCGTCCAATGAATTCTTATCCAGCACTAACCAGAGAGTGTCTCTGGATTCGCTAGAAAAAATCTACAAGAAGGCGATTTCACTGGAACTACACATTGCCACCTTAGTGGAATACCATAATAAGAAGATTATCCCAAGGGGACTACGGTGTAACTTGCGCCCAACCTTATTCTCAGAAGACCCTGATTTTCATAATCAGTTTGAAAGAATTTTAAACAAAGCGTCCCTGGATATCATTCTTCTTACCGTGGAACGCGCAAGCCTAGAATTGAGACAAACAAAAGAAGAAATTAATTCCTTAGAACAACGACTTTTCCAGGAAGTCTCCGGAGAAGAAGCTGCTTCCATTAAAAACAACATTATACAAAAAAACAACTTTTTCAGACGGAACTTAGAGGACCGTAAAAGGTCTAAATACCTGAGAGACGTACAAGATTACGCGACAAACCAAGTTTATCGTACTGTGACCCGCAACTATCCAACGTCAGGTCCATCCACCACTCAAGTATCGGCTTCATCTAGCACTAGTGGTGAGTTTGATTTTTTAGAACGAAGATCACCAAGAATCAGAGGAGGAGGCCGCCGAGGAGGTCAGGCAGGAAACACCAGAGGAAGAAGACGTGGCTACTATCAACAACAACGGGAACCAATCCGCACGAGATCCACCTACCAACCATGACCACTCAGATCGAGGAACCTACTCCGCAAGATCTAATCATCAACTTATCACACAAAACCCTGTCGTCCGATGAGATCTCTACACTGAGCCTAGGACTTGGATTTGTCCCCACGAATTTCACAGACCCTTACCTCCTAGACAAGGAAATGTCCAAATTCTTCAGGGCCATTAGGTTACGGGCCTACATCGATATTGAAAGACCAACATGGACTTTAACCAATGAGAACATCCTTCCACCATTTCAAGATCGCATCAAAGGATGTAAACCTCCGAGTAAATTCACCCCTCCCACCAGGTATGAGGTGGTTGAGGACTACATTTCACACGTTCTAGAAGACCTCAGATCCTTGGAGAAAAAATCCTCTTCCATCAAGGTAAGACATAATATAACCAAACAGCAATCACTTGCCTTGAAGAACCTGCGTGATGATAAGAACATAATCATCAAGCCGGCTGACAAAGGCTCAGGTATTGTCGTGATGGACAGAATGGACTATAGACAGGAGATCCTTCGGCAACTTGGTGATCGAAGGATTTACTCACCTATAGATTATGATCCCACCAGAGAGTGCCTCAATGAGCTCTCTGCTATAGTTGAGATTGCTCTCAACAATGGGATTATTAACAAAAAAACTGCAAATTATCTTGTTCCAACTTATCCTCGTATTCCGGTCATCTACGTGTTGCCCAAAATTCACAAAAGTATGGATCACCCTCCCGGCAGACCAATAGTCTCTGGTTGTGAGTCGGTTTTCCAACCAGCTGCCAAAATGCTAGACAACCTTTTAAGGACCTACGCACAACAGGGTGCCTCCTTTATCCAGGACACCACTGACTTTCTAAACAAAATCCAATGCCTGAACCTGGAGGGTGATAATATCTTTTTAGCAACAATGGATGTCAGCAGTCTCTATACCAACATCCCCACCGATGCCGGTATAGAATGTGTTAGAGAAATCATTCGCCAACAAGCAGAATTCTCTATTCCAGAACAACAATTCATTCTTTCTCTTTTGACATTTGTACTCAAAAGGAATTATTTTCTGTTTGAAGATCAATTCTATTTTCAAATCTCCGGGACAGCCATGGGCTGTAATGTAGCACCAACTTTTGCAGTCTTGTACATGAACCACTTTGAACGTTGCCATGTATATATGAATGAACTCTTTTCTAAACATGTGAAATGTTGGTATAGATACATTGATGATATCTTTTGCGTTTGGCAGGGTCCAGTGGAAGACCTGCATACATTCCATAAAACTATCGACTCGGCCACAGACTTTATCTCTCTCTCCTTGACCTGCAGTAACACCGAGATTTCGTTTCTGGATGTCCTAGTCATGGTAAGCAATAATACATTACAAACTGATCTCTATACCAAACCCACAGACAGGAACAGTCTTCTCAGACACGACTCATTTCATCCCCCTGGACTAATTCATTCCTTACCGTACTCACAACTCATGCGAGTTAAACGGATTGTATCTGATCCAGATACAACAAACTTTCGACTCGTAGAAATGTCGAATAAATTTCTCAGCAGAGGTTTTCCCAAACATGTTCTAGATGAACATATTGACAAAACCACCCAGTTGTCCAGGACCGATTTACTCAAATCTATACATTCCAGATCCAACCCTACACAGAAACGCATTCCATGTGTTACTACATTCTCCCATTTAAGTTCAGACATTAAACGGATCATTTACAAACATTGGTCCGTTCTATCCAATAATTTCCCCAATATCTTCCCAGATAAACCACTGATGTCATACAAAAGGGCAAAAAACATCAGGGACAATATTGTACGGTCTGACCTTGGTTCCAACAAAACACATAGCATACAAAGCACTATCACTGGCTCCGCCATTAAAGGTACATACCCTTGCCTATCCTGCGCCCAATGCGGGAATGTTACCAAAGGTTCGACCTTCACCCACCCATCCACTGGGAAAAAATACAACATCAATGGTCACTACTCTTGTGTTTCCAGCTATGTGGTATATTCAATTAAATGCCCTTGTGGATTGGGATACGTTGGGGAAACCACTCAAAAAATAAAAGAACGTATATCTCAACATAAGTCTAATATACGTACCACTAAACTAGAAGCACCCCTTGTCCAACATTTTACCAAACATGGTCACTCAGTCAGTCAGCTGCGTTTCCAAGTCATCGACTGGATATCACCACCAAGACGAGGAGGTAACCGCGAGCTGCTTTTACAGGAGAGAGAGATGTCTTGGATCCGACGCCTTAACACTCTTGAACCTCATGGTCTTAATAGAGATTATATCTTAGACTGATTAATCATCCTCTTTCTTATGTTTATGTTCTCTATTTCCTTGTATGTTTGTTCTCTTATGTTAATCTTGTCTTTATGTTTCCCTTTTAGGGCCAGAGCCGTCTAATAACGGGTGGCGACATCCGTGAAGCACGCCCTAGCCGTTGGTATATGTCTTATGTGATATCTATATTAACTTATGCTCCAGCCATTATACTGTGTCCATTCCACCACGAATAGACGACATTACTGACCTCTAACTAGGGTTCTACCCCATTAGCTTCTCTTACATTGGTTGGACTTACCAGATGTGCCCTTTAACATACATTAGCTATCACACTTTCCTATTTGTGGTACATGCTAATTTATTCCACCATGTATCACCGTCCCGATCCTAATAGTCGCCACCGGTTATTTGTCACACACACATTTCCATTACTTCTCCCATATAATACTTGCTACACGCAGATGCCTAGATTCGAGACATTCCCATAACCAAGATGGCCGACTTTCACTTTTCAGCCCTTGTGCGCATGCGCGAATTTTTCGACAAATATGCGCATGCGCGCATTTTTATGCGCATGCGCGCATTTTTATGCGCATGCGCCGATTGACAAGACGTCATTCAACCAGGCCGGCGCTTAGCTATGACTCCCCCCAATACCACATGATCGCAAGCGTCACCTCCAAGGCGGGAATCCGCCTATTTAAAGCTCTGCTGAACATACTTCAGACATGCCGGCCCTCCATGCATCCATGCACGCAACTAGGTAAGCCCAGCGCACATTTTCATCTTTCTGCCTGTACTGTTACTTTACTCTCAGAGGGTACTCCTCTTCCCTCTGTGTATATACATGCGTACCCAGCACTCAATATGCATACTCTGGCCGTACTCCTCCTATTCTTTTCTCTTTTCTTCTCTCTTATCTCTTTCTTTCTGTGCCTCTACTGTTGTACATTTTATTCAGTGGTCCATTTTTGTTCTGATGCTTGATGTAAATATTACTACACTTTCGGTACATGATACTCCTCAGCCATATGGCTGGATACCCACCTTATGGCATGCACTAATCTTTGAATAATAATTATGCACTTTTTCTTTAATCATATTAATATTACGGAATCATGTTTTTTGAACCAATTTTCTTTGAATTATGTCTTTTGAATCATGTTTCTCTGAGTCATGTTACTGATTGTATTGATACCAATTATTTGTTTGAATCATGTGACTTTATATTTGTAATCATGTTAAATTGCAAATATTATATGTATTTATACATTTCCCCCTTTTTCCCCTTTCCCTTCTTTACATCAGCCTGATGAAGGGCATGTGTTTTTGCCCGAAACGTTGCCTCAGTTCCTAAAAAAGGACCCTTATGTCCGGCAAATAAAAAGCATTAACCGCATACTGGAGTGCTGTCTAAATTATTTGAAATATTTACTAGTTCCGCGAGGCGGAGCAAGGAACGCACCTAGACGTGCACCCTAAACCTATCAGCCTCAGATAGAGTGCCGTGATCAACACGTGATTTTTATATCACTGTGTGTATTATCCCTGTACTGTGACATCACTGTGTGTATTATCCTGTACTGTGACATCACTGTGTGTATTATCCCTGTACTGTGACATCACTGTGTGTATTATCCCTGTACTGTGACATCACTGTGTGTATTATCTCTGTACTGTGACATCACTGTGTTTATTATAGCTGTACTGTGACATCACTGTGTGTATTATCCCTGTACTGTGACATCTCTGTGTGTATTATCCCTGTACTGTGACATCACTGTGTGTATTATCCCTGTACTGTGACATCACTGTGTGTATTATCCCTGTACTGCGACATCACTGTGTGTATTATCCCTGTGCTGTGACCTCACTGTGTGTATTATCCCTGTACTGTGACATCACTGTGTTTATTATCCCTGTGCTGTGACATCACTGTGTGTATTATCCCTGTACTGTGACATCACTGTGTGTATTATCCCTGTACTGTGACATCACTGTGTGTATTATCCTGTACTGTGACATCACTGTGTGTATTATCCCTGTACTGTGACATCACTGTGTGTATTATCCCTGTACTGTGACATCACTGTGTGTATTATCCCTGTACTGTGACATCACTGTGTGTATTATCCCTGTACTGTGACATCACTGTGTTTATTATCCCTGTACTGTGACATCACTGTGTTTATTATCTCTGTACTGTGACATCACTGTGTGTATTATCCCTGTACTGTGACATCACTGTGTTTATTATCCTGTACTGTGACATCACTGTGTTTATTATCCTGTACTGTGACATCACTGTGTGTATTATCTCTGTGCTGTGACATCACTGTGTATATTATCTCTGTACTGTGACATCACTGTTTATTATCCCTGTGCTGTGACATCACTGTTTATTATCCCTGTACTGTGACATCACTGTGTGCATTATCCCTGTACTGTGACATCACTGTGTGTATTATCCCTGTACTGTGACATCACTGTGTGTATTATCCCTGTACTGTGACATCACTGTGTGTATTATCCCTGTACTGTGACATCACTGTGTGTATTATCCCTGTACTGTGACATCACTGTGTGTATTATCTCTGTACTGTGACATCACTGTATGTATTATCCCTGTACTGTGACATCACTGTGTGTATTATCCCTGTGCTGTGACATCACTGTGTGTATTATCCCTGTACTGTGACATCACTGTGTTTATTATCTCTGTACTGTGACATCACTGTGTGTATTATCTCTGTACTGTGACATCACTGTGTGTATTATCCCTGTACTGTGACATCACTGTGTGTATTATCCCTGTACTGTGACATCACTGTGTGTATTATCTCTGTACTGTGACATCACTGTGTGTATTATCCCTGTACTGTGACATCACTGTGTGTATTATCCTGTACTGTGACATCACTGTGTGTATTATCCCTGTACTGTGACATCACTGTGTGTATTATCCCTGTACTGTGACATCACTGTGTGTATTATCCCTGTACTGTGACATCACTGTGTGTATTATCCCTGTACTGTGACATCACTGTGTGTATTATCCCTGTACTGTGACATCACTGTGTGTATTATCCCTGTACTGTGACATCACTGTGTGTATTATCCCTGTACTGTGACATCACTGTGTGTATTATCTCTGTACTGTGACATCACTGTGTGTATTATCCCTGTACTGTGACATCACTGTGTGTATTATCCCTGTACTGTGACATTCTTACTCCGTGTGTATTATCTCTGTACTGTGACATCACTGTGTGTATTATCTCTGTACTGTGACATCACTGTGTGTATTATCCCTGTACTGTGACATCACTGTGTGTATTATCCCTGTACTGTGACATCACTGTGTGTATTATCTCTGTACTGTGACATCACTGTGTGTATTATCTCTGTACTGTGACATCACTGGTATTATCCCTGTACTGTGACATCACTGTGTGTATTATCCTGTACTGTGACATCACTGTGTGTATTATCCCTGTACTGTGACATCACTGTGTGTATTATCTCTGTACTGTGACATCACTGTATTTATTATCCCTGTACTGTGACATCACTGTGTGTATTATCCCTGTACTGTGACATCACTGTGTGTACATTATCTCTGTACTGTGACATCACTGTTTATTATCTCTGTACTGTGACATCACTGTGTGCATTATCTCTGTACTGTGACATGACTGTGTGCATTTTCTCTGTACTGTGACATCACTGTGTGCATTATCTCTGTACTGTGACATGACTGTGTGTATTATCTCTGTACTGTGACATCACTGTGTGCATTATCTCTGTACTGTGACATCACTGTGTACATTATCCCTGTACTGTGACATCACTATGTATATTATCCCTGTACTGTGACATCACTGTGTGTATTATCCCTGTACTGTGACATCACTGTGTGTATTATCTCTGTACTGTAACATCACTGTATTTATTATCCCTGTACTGTGACATCACTGTGTGTATTATCCCTGTACTGTGACATCACTGTGTGTACATTATCTCTGTACTGTGACATCACTGTTTATTATCTCTGTACTGTGACATCACTGTGTGCATTATCTCTGTACTGTGACATCACTGTGTTTATTATCCCTGTACTGCGACATCACTGTGTTTATTATCTCTGTACTGTGACATCACTGTGTGTATTATCCCTGTACTGTGACATCACTGTGTGTATTATCCCTGTACTGTGACATCACTGTGTTTATTATCTCTGTACTGTGACATCACTGTGTGCATTATCTCTGTACTGTGACATCACTATGTACATTATCCCTGCACTGTGACATCACTGTGTGCATTATACCATTACCTTTTCCTCTGTGTCACCAAGTAGACTCTACCACAACAACTATACCACTAAAATACCAAGAACAGGGGATAATATATGGAGAGTCTGAGAAATGGAGTATATTCTACTCTGTAATCAGCGAGTGGAAAAGAACCATACCTTTTGTCTGAGGGGTAGAGCTCCACCGTCAGGACATCCAGAGCATTCCAAGAGGCAATACTGACTCCACCAAAGAGGCAGAGTAGAGCAATCATGGCCGATTCACTGTTCCCGAAGAATAAGAAGAAGCAGCTAATACATGACATGACACTGGAACCAGCTGGGAAGACAGACAGATCAGTCACTGAAATATCCCACCAGGTGCTCTGCGTCTATCAAAACATAACTTATGGAATTTGATCTATTTTAGAAAAAAATGGGTTGCTTTCTTCCAATAACAGCGCCACACCTGTCCACAGGTTAAACATGGTATTGCAGCTCAGCTCTATTCACTCCAAATGGAGCTAAGCTACAATACCACACACAACCTACCACCAACAGGTGTGGCACTGTTTAGGAAAAACAGCAGCCACATTTCTCTATAGAAGCACTTTAAAGAGGACCTGACAGCAGGGTGAACCTTATTAAACTAGGCATGGCAGGGTTGATTCTTCTGATTAAAATAAAACACAGGAGAGGTGAGGACTGATTATCTATCACCACTAGAACACCCTGTGTATGACTGTTTATAGTATAAGTGACAATAGAGAACACAGGAGAGGTGAGGACTGATTATCTATCACTACTAGAACATCCTGCTTATCACTGTTTATAGTATAAGGACAGAAGAAGTGAGAACTGATTCTCTATCATCACTAGAACATCCTGCTTATCACTGTTTATAGTATAAGGACAGGAGATACCACAGGAGAGGCGAGTACTGATTGTCTACCACTAGAACACGCGGCTGATCTCTCCTGTCACTTATACTATAAATAGTGATCAGCTGGGTGTTCTAGTGGTGATAGACAATCAGTACTCACCTCTCCTGTGGTCTCTCCTGTCCTTATACTATAATCACTGATAAGCAGGGTGTTCTAGTGGTGATAGACAATCAGTACTCACCTCTCCTGTGGTCTCTTCTGTCCTTATACTATAATCACTGATAAGCAGGGTGCTCTAGTAGTGATAGATAATCGTTTTTTACCTCTCCTGTGTTCTCTCCTGTCACTTATACTATAAATAGTGAACACAGGAGAGGTGAGAACTGATTATCTATCACTACTAAAGCACCCTGCTTATCAGTGATTATAGTAAAAGAACAGGAGAGAATACAGGAGAGGTGAGAACTGATTGTCTATCACTACTCGAACATCCTACTTCTCATTGTTTATAGTATAATGACAGGAGAAGTGAGAACTGATTCTCTATCATCACTAGAACATCCTGCTTATCACTGTTTAAAGTATAAGGACAGGAGAGACCACAGGAGAGGTGAGAACTGATAGTCTATCACCACTAGAACATGCTGCTTATCTCTGTTTATAGTATAAGGGACAGGGGAGAACACAGAACCAACGCTGCCAGGGAGTATTTCTAGTTTTGTTGGGTTGATCCTGCTGATGGGTGCTCTTTAAGAAACACATCACAAAAAGTAAATTAGCTGTAATTAGAGCTGCCCATCCAACTGTTAGCCCTGTCATCAGGGCACTCATGGAATTATAACACCTTTAGTCTTATTTAAGGGATGCTCTGCTTTGGACAATCCCTACTTGTTAGAAGGGCCCCTTGACAATAAGCTGATCACTAAATGCCCTTCTGCTGGGATCCTAGCGATCAGCTTTTATCTGGAGGGAAACAGACAGTAAGTGTTCCCTGCAGCACCACCACAGGGAAAATGAGGTATTACACAGTGTCCATTGGTGTCGATGAGTTATCTGTGTAAAATAGAACAGGTCCTATACTATATTTGCTGAACCCTGCCGGATCCAGCAAAAACGCTAGTGTGAAAGTAGCCTAAGATATTTATGATAACCCAGCTTTTTTGTAGATATCAAACCAAACCACTCTCCTATGGGAGGAAGCAGTAAGCAGCGCCACTACTTGGTGCCCAACTTGATGGGGGTTAAAGCCCCTCTGAGGGTAAGGACTGATCTTGGTTTATTGATAAAGTACACTTAAAATCATACTCCCAGTAGGGGGCAGTATGTACTTCTATTATCAACAAATGTTTGCCTTCATTGGTCCTGTATTCACGCAATTCTAAACTGTTCTGTCTCTCGTGGGAACTCTCTTAGCTACTGCCACTATTTGCCCTTTCATGGTGCTGTAGGGGAGCCAAAAACCTCAAGCTGAGACACCCAAGGATCGCAGAAAGAGGCTGCCCAAAATTAGACTAAGAAGCCCTAATAATAAAAAAGCATAATACATAAAATTTGACCTAAAAGTGAATCTGTTGGCAGAGCACTGATTTTCTCACCCAGCATACGGAGACGCCCGATTTTGTCCATCAGCAGTGCGGAGACAATATTGCCCGGTAGTACCGCCAAAGTCCCCAGGAAACTCACAAAGTAGATCATGTAGGCATTATTAATGTCGTCGCTGAAGTCGAGCTGGCATCCCTCCTTACTGTGCAGGAACGTGCTGTTAATAATCCGACTGTTGATGAACTTATAGTCAAACAAGTCTGCAAAGCAAGAGCGATTAGCTACAGTTATATTCTTGTACATAGGAGCAGTATTATAGTAGTTATATTCTTGTACATAGGAGGCAGTATTATAGCAGTTATATTCTTGTACATAGGAGCAGTATTATAGTAGTTATATTCTTGTACATAGGAGGCAGTATTATAGCAGTTATATTCTTGTACATAGGAGGCAGTATTATAGTAGTTATATTCTTGTACATAGGAGGCAGTATTATAGTAGTTATATTCTTGTACATAGGAGGCAGTATTATAGTAGTTATATTCTTGTACATAGGAGGCAGTATTATAGTAGTTATATTCTTGTACATAGGAGCAGTATTATAATAGTTATATTCTTGTACATAGGAGGCAGTATTATAGTAGTTATATTCCTGTACATAGAAGGCAGTATTATAGTAGTGATATTCTTGTACATAGGAGCAGTATTATAGTAGTTATATTATTGTACATAGGAGGCAGTATTATAGTAGTTATATTCTTGTACATAGGAGCAGTAATATAGTAGTTATATTCTTGTACATAGGAGGCAGTATTATAGTAGTTATATTCTTGTACATAGGAGCAGTATTATAGTAGTTATATTCTTGTACATAGGAGGCAGTATTATAGTAGTTATATTCTTGTACATAGGGGCAGTATTATAGTAGTTATATTCTTGTACATAGGAGCAGTATTATAGTAGTTATATTCTTGTACATAGGAGCAGTATTATAGTAGTTATATTCTTGTACATAGAAGCAGTATTATAGTAGTTATATTCCTGTACATAGGGGCAGTATTATAGTAGTTATATTCTTGTACATAGGAGCAGTATTATAGTAGTTATATTCCTGTACATAGGAGCAGTATTATAGTAGTTATATTCCTGTACATAGGGGGCAGTATTATAGTAGTTATATTCTTGTACATAGGAGCAGTATTATAGTAGTTATATTCCTGTACATAGGAGCAGTATTATAGTAGTTATATTCTTGTACATATAGGCAGTATTATAGTAGTTATATTCTTGTACATAGGGGGCAGTATTATAGTAGTTATATTCTTGTACATAGGAGGTAGTATTATAGTAGTTATATTCTTGTACATAGGAGCAGTATTATAGTAGTTATATTCTTGTACATAGGAGCAGTATTATAGTAGTTATATTCTTGTACATAGGAGCAGTATTATAGCAGTTATATTCTTGTACATAGGAGGCAGTATTATAGTAGTTATATTCTTGTACATAGGAGCAGTATTATAGTAGTTATATTCTTGTACATAGGAGCAGTATTATAGCAGTTATATTCTTGTACATAGGAGGCAGTATTATAGTAGTTATATTCTTGTACATAGGAGCAGTATTATAGTAGTTATATTCTTGTACATAGGAGCAGTATTATAGTAGTTATATTCCTGTACATAGGGGGCAGTATTATAGTAGTTATATTCTTGTACATAGGAGCAGTATTATAGTAGTTATATTCCTGTACATAGGAGCAGTATTATAGTAGTTATATTCTTGTACATATAGGCAGTATTATAGTAGTTATATTCTTGTACATAGGGGGCAGTATTATAGTAGTTATATTCTTGTACATAGGAGGTAGTATTATAGTAGTTATATTCTTGTACATAGGAGCAGTATTATAGTAGTTATATTCTTGTACATAGGAGGCAGTATTATAGTAGTTATATTCTTGTACATAGGATCAGTATTATAGTAGTTATATTCTTGTACATAGGAGCAGTATTATAGTAGTTATATTCTTGTACATAGGAGGCAGTATTATAGTAGTTATATTCTTGTACATAGGAGCAGTATTATAGTAGTTATATTCTTGTACATAGGAGCAGTATTATAGTAGTTATATTCTTGTACATAGGAGGCAGTATTATAGTAGTTATATTCTTGTACATAGGAGCAGTATTATAGTAGTTATATTCTTGTACATAGGGGGCAGTATTATAGTAGTTATATTCTTGTACATAGGAGGTAGTATTATAGTAGTTATATTCTTGTACATAGGAGCAGTATTATAGTAGTTATATTCTTGTACATAGGAGGCAGTATTATAGTAGTTATATTCTTGTACATAGGATCAGTATTATAGTAGTTATATTCTTGTACATAGGAGCAGTATTATAGTAGTTATATTCTTGTACATAGGAGGCAGTATTATAGTAGTTATATTCTTGTACATAGGAGCAGTATTATAGTAGTTATATTCTTGTACATAGGAGCAGTATTATAGTAGTTATATTCTTGTACATAGGAGCAGTATTATAGTAGTTATATTCTTGTACATAGGAGGCAGTATTATAGTAGTTATATTCTTGTACATAGGAGCAGTATTATAGTAGTTATATTCTTGTACATAGGAGGCAGTATTATAGTAGTTATATTCTTGTACATAGGAGGCAGTATTATAGTAGTTATATTCTTGTACATAGGAGGCAGTATTATAGTAGTTATATTCTTGTACATAGGAGCAGTATTATAGTAGTTATATTCTTGTACATAGGAGACAGTATTATAGTAGTTATATTCTTGTACATAGGAGCAGTATTATAGTAGTTATATTCTTGTACATAGGAGCAGTATTATAGTAATTATATTCTTGTACATAGGAGGCAGTATTATAGTAGTTATATTCTTGTACATAGGAGGCAGTATTATAGTAGTTATATTCTTGTATATAGGAGGCAGTATTATAGTAGTTATATTCTTGTACATAGGAGCAGTATTATAGTAGTTATATTCTTGTACATAGGAGCAGTATTATAGTCGTTTTCCTATCTCGTCCTACGGCAGCACAGAATGGGTTAACTTCGTTCTCATCCGATCCCCGGACCGCCCACCTAGATAAAAGGTACAGATTAAAATAATTAACTCATTATCAGTGACCAATAAAAGGCTACCTCCTCAGAACCTCCTTGTGTTTTTTTATTGTCCTCATCGGAAGGATGAAGCCACCTATGATCCTCTTTGGAGATGGCCGTTTGTACCTGGTTCTCCCAGGTCAAGGCCAGAGAGTGTTCCTGCAGCCATGTATGTTTCCTGGCTTCACTCTCGTCCCGCTTACCTCCCCCTGCGTTCTCCAGCGTCCGGCCATTGCGTTGGTTGTGGATCGCTGTACCGCTGTAGCAGAGGAGAGTGACTTCCGGTTTCCTCCTGGAACGCATCGTGGAACGCAGACGCAATGCGTCTGACGTCATAGGTATGCGCCCCTGCTCCTTGGGCGCCAAATTCAAATTTCTGAGGTATAAAAAGCGGGTTTTTGCAGAGCTCAGTTGCCCTGGTCCTTAGGCAGCTGAGCTCTAGCGGTTTTAAGGTATTGCCTGTCCTATTGCCAGGCACTTAACCCCCTGACTGCCTTGTACTCTGCTTGAGTGACTTATGCCTCCTTCTTCTGTTTTCCTAGATGTCCTCCACATCCAGCAAGAGGGCTCGCAAGAGCAGACACAGATTGTGTCAGGGTTGTGAACAGCCTCTCCCTGATGACTTCCTGCAGGATCTCTGCCTCAGGTGTTTCCAGGACACACAGGAACCTGTACCTGTAAAGAAGAAACAGAGAACTGAATCTGCACGCTGCATCTCTTGTTTACAGCCACTTCTGGGGGATCATACCTCTAACATCTGTGAGCAATGCTCCCATCCAGGTGAAGCGTCGGATGACGACACTGCCGAAATGATGTCCCTATTTAAGGCCTTCCTTAAACAAACTAAGTCTAAGAAGTCGTCAAAAAAGAGGAGACGTCAGTCTCCGTCTTCTTCCTCAGTGGATTCAAGATCAGAAGGCGAGATCTCCTCTAGTTCTGAGGCTCCTGTTTTAGAAGATAACTTTCTTTTCAACAAGTCTGATACGAATCATCTAATCAAAGAAGTGAAAGGTATCATGGAGACCAGTAAAGAAAAGGCCAGTAGCCATGATGAAGATAATCTCTTCTACTTCCCGAAGAAGAAGGCGTCTGTGTTTCCAGGTCACCCTGTTCTGGATGCGGTGATGCGTAAGGAGTGGGAACATCCGGTGGCAAGGCTGAACCTAGGCTCCAGATTCAGAGCAGTGTATAAGACGGATCCGGCAGAATCCTCAAGCTGGGAAGGCCCTGCTAGGGTAGACCCGGCGGTGGCGAGGTTAGCCAAGAAATCCTTTTTTCCATCTGACGACTCGGCCTTGTTAAAAGACCCCATGGAGAGGAAGGCGGACGGCCTCCTCAAGAGGTCGCACACCTACCTTGCATCCCTTAATAAAGCTGCCATGGCATCAGTCCCAGTGGCTCGGGCCCTCAGAGTATGGTTAAGCCATCTTGGTAGGGACATTGAAGACGGTGTCTCCAGAGAGGAACTCCTGAAACAGATACCTAACCTGAAACTGGCAGCAGAGTTCCTCTGTGATTTCCCAGTGGATACGATAAGGTTTACGGCGAAGAATATGGCTCTCACCAACTCCATACGAAGATCGCTCTGGTTGAAACTCTGGTCTGGGGATCCATCTTCGAAGAACAATTTATGTTCCCTCCCTTTTGAGCCAGGAGAATTGTTCGGGTCTCACCTGAATAAACTATTAGAAGCAAATATGGAGGATAAAGTATTGAATTTTCCTCACACCAAACGGAAGGAGAAACCCAGGAGTTTTCGTTCCTACAGACAGGATCCCAGAAGATCAGGATTTAGAGGTCGCTCAAACCGAGGAAGACCTGACCGTAGAACTTGGGGTTCCTCGGAGAAAACTAAGAAGAAGACGGAGGAGAATAGGCCTCAGAAACAGGAATTCTGACGCCAGAATTGTAGGAGTAGGAGGTCGTTTATCCCGTTTCTACCAGAGCTGGCTCCGAATTACATCAGACAGCTGGGCGCTGGACATCATTCGAAATGGCTACAGTCTGGAGTTCCATCACGCACCAAGGGACAGGTTCACTATAAACAAACCGAGAGACCCTCAGATCTTCCTTTTATTAAGAGAGTTCATAGAAAAAGGAGCCTTGGAGCCAGTTCCAGACGATTCAAAGGACTCTGGGATCTACTCCAGAATTTTTTGCGTTCCCAAAGGAAATGGGAAGAGTCGACTAATTATAGACCTGCGCTACTTAAACCGTCATCTAAAAAAGATCCATTTCAAGATGGAGACTATAAGGTCCATTACTGCTGTCCTCAGAGAGAACCTATTCATGGCTTCTTTAGATCCTCAAAGACGCCTACTTGCATATTCCGATAAACCCACAGTCAAGAAGATTCCTGAGAGTTGCCATCAAGAGAGGTGGAACCATTCTGCGGTACCAGTTCAGAGCTCTTCCTTTCGGGTTATGTTCAGCCCCGAGGATATTCACGAAGATAGCTGTACTCATTGCAGTAGAACTTCGCCTCAGGGGGATTCAGATCTTCCCATACTTAGACGACTGGTTGCTGGTGGCCGGTACGGAGAAGCTTCTGCATCAACATCTGGAGCAGACAGTGGGCCTCCTACAATCTGTAGGTTTCCTGATAAATTGGGAGAAATCGGATACGGTCCCAGCAACATCCAAAATCTTCCTGGGGTTTCTAGTAGACACTGTCGCCATGAAGCTCTATCATTCCTATGCCAAAGGTGGAAGCATTGAAGAAGGAGATGAGAACCCTGATGTCCCTCCACTCCCCTTCAGTACGAAGGGTTATGAAGACTCTGGGTCATATGACATCAGTTTCAGAGGCTGTCCCTTGGGCGAATATCCACAGCAGGGATCTCCAGTTGAATATGCTACAGGCTTGGCGACTCTCCAGACTCAGATTAGACGCCAGGATAAGGCTGGAACCAGCGACAATTCGGTCCCTCAGATGGTGGTTACGCACGGAGAACTTAGTCAGAGGAAAGAACTTCCGGTTCCTGTCTCCAGTCATCATTACTACGGATGCCTCCGGTCAGGGATGGGGAGCCCATCTTCTGGACAAGTGGACACAGGGCCTCTGGTCGCACGAGGACAGGGGGAAGTCGTCAAACTACAAAGAGCTGAAGGCAGTTCTTTTGGCTCTTCGCCACTTCAAGGCCGATATTCTGGAGAAATCAGTTCTGATCCGTTCGGACAACTTGACTACCGTATTCTACCTGAACAAACAGGGAGGTACGAGGAGCGGACTTCTTCTGGAGCTGTGCAAGACTATCTTCAGCTGGGCGGAATCACACCTGCTGGAACTAAGAGCAGCGCATATCAGGGGCTGCTGCAATATGCAAGCGGATCGTCTGAGCAGGAAAATGGTGAACCAAGCCGAATGGGAGCTCAATCAGTCCGTTTTTCCACCAGATTACGGAGAAGTGGGGCTCTCCTGCTTGGGATCTAATGGCAACAGCGGAGAACAGGAAATTGAGCCAGTTTTGTTCACTGAACAGCTTCGACAATCCAACAGTGGTGGATGCCTTCTCCATGAGCTGGGAACGCCTGTTCATCTATATATTTCCCCCGATACCTCTCATCCCGAGGGTTCTTCGGAAGATAGCAGAGGAGAAGCCTCAGGCCATTGTGATCGCACCTTTCTGGCCAAGAAGGTCGTGGTTTCCCCTTCTACTTCACCTGTCCAGGGGGAACTTCTGGAGACTTCCCCTGCGGCCGGATCTCCTGCTACAGGACAACCTGTATCATCAGAGTCTGCAGCATCTACACCTTACGGCCTGGAGGCTGAAAGAAGCAGACTGGAGAGAAGGGGCTTGTCACAATCGGTGATTGACACCCTGCTGGCATCTAGGAAGGACTCTACCAACAGGAAGTACGCTAAAGTTTGGCGAAAATTTCTATCCTGGATGTCGCAGAACGGCCATGAGACCATCAATATTTCTTCCATCTTGCAGTTCCTCCAAGACGGGTTCCAGAAAGGGCTCAAGCCGAATACGTTAAGATCCCATATGACGGCAATAAACTCGGTAACAGGAGAATGAATTCCTTCATCATCCCTTGATATTCCGTTTTTTTAAGGCGATAAAGAGGCTCAAACCTGTTCATAGAGACCCGGTTCCGGTCTGGGATCTTTCTCTGGTACTAAGAAGGCTTGCGGCTCCCCCGTTTGAGCCTTTACAGGAAGTGGAGTACAAATGGCTCTCCTGCAAGACTCTGTTCCTGACAGCAATTACGTCTGCCAAAAGACTGGGCGAACTCCAGGCTTTATCTTCAAAGTTTCCGTACCTACGTTTTCTGCCAGATGGGGTTCTACTCCGTACTATGCCAGCTTTTTTGCCTAAAATCCCTTCAGCAGCGAACAAGAATAGAGAATCATTCCTCCCAGTGTTCTTTCCTGAGCCTCTGGATGAGAACCAGAAACTCTTGCATACGTTGGACGTTAGAAGAGCCCTGCTTATCTATTTACAAAGGACAAGGGATTTCAGAACAGTGGAGAACCTTTTTGTCCTCTTCTCTGGGCCAAGAAAGGGTTCTTCTCCTTCTAAGGATACGTTGGCAAGATGGATCAAGACCACAATATTGGAAGCTTATTCTCTGGAAGAGATACCTCCTCCGTTTCCAGTGAGAGCGCATTCCACCAGGGCCACGGCTACTTCTTGGGCAGAGGTCGCACAAGTCTCGATGGAGGAAATCTGCAATGCAGCATCCTGGTCCTCATCCTTGACCTTCGTCAAGCATTATCGTTTGGATATTAACGCTAGGAGCTCAGCCTTTGGTACCGGGGTTCTGTCTGCAGCTCTCAATGAAGAGACCCCCCCCTTGTGATCTATGAAAATCCCATTCTGTGCTGCCGTAGGACGAGATGGGAAAGGAAAAATTCTTACCTGGGATTTTACTTTCCTTGAGTCCGTAGGCAGCACAAGTATACCCTCCCTAATAAATTTCTTCTTGGCATAATTCTTGGTCTGAGTCTATTTGTATTAACACAAGGAGGTTCTGAGGAGGTAGCCTTTTATTGGTCACTGATAATGAGTTAATTATTTTAATCTGTACCTTTTATCTAGGTGGGCGGTCCGGGGATCGGATGAGAACGAAGTTAACCCATTCTGTGCTGCCTACGGACTCAAGGAAAGTAAAATCCCAGGTAAGAATTTTTCCTATATTCTTGTACATAGGAGGCAGTATTATAGTAGTTATATTCTTGTACATAGGAGCAGTATTATAGTAGTTATATTCTTGTACATAGGAGCAGTATTATAGTAGTTATATTCTTGTACATAGGAGGCAGTATTATAGTAGTTATATTCTTGTACATAGGAGGCAGTATTATAGTAGTTATATTCTTGTACATAGGAGGCAGTATTATAGTAGTTATATTCTTGTACATAGGAGGCAGTATTATAGTAGTTATATACTTGTACATAGGAGCAGTATTATAGTAGTTATATTCTTGTATATAGGAGGCAGTATTATAGTAGTTATATTATTGTACATAGGAGGCAGTATTATAGTAGTTATATTCTTGTACATAGAGAGCAGTATTATAGTAGTTATATTCTTGTACATAGGAGGCAGTATTATAGTAGTTATATTCTTGTACATAGGAGGCAGTATTATAGTAGTTATATTCTTGTACATAGGAGCAGTATTATAGTAGTTATATTCTTGTACATAGGAGCAGTATTATAGTAGTTATATTATTGTACATAGGAGGCAGTATTATAGTAGTTATATTCTTGTACATAGGAGCAGTATTATAGTAGTTATATTCCTGTACATAGGAGCAGTATTATAGTAGTTATATTCTTGTACATAGGAGCAGTATTATAGTAGTTATATTCTTATACATCGGAGGCAGTATTATAGTAGTTATATTCTTGTACATAGGAGCAGTATTATAGTAGTTATATTCTTGTACATAGGAGGCAGTATTATAGTAGTTATATTCTTGTACATAGGAGGCAGTATTATAGTAGTTATATTCTTGTACATAGGAGGTAGTATTATAGTAGTTATAGTCTTGTACATAGGAGCAGTATTATAGTAGTTATATTCTTGTACATAGGAGGCAGTATTATAGTAGTTATATTCTTGTACATAGGAGCAGTATTATAGTAGTTATATTCTTGTACATAGGAGCAGTATTATAGTAGTTATATTCTTGTACATAGGAACAGTATTATAGTAGTTATATTCTTATACATAGGAGCAGTATTATAGTAGTTGTATTCTTGTACATAGGAGCAGTATTATAGTAGTTATATTCTTATACATAGGAGCAGTATTATAGTAGTTGTATTCTTGTACATAGGAGCAGTATTATAGTAGTTATATTCTTGTACATAGGAGCAGTATTATAGTAGTTATATTCTTGTACATAGGAGCAGTATTATAGTAGTTATATTCTTGTACATAGGAGCAGTGTTATAGTAGTTATATTCTTGTACATAGGAGCAGTATTATAGTAGTTATATTCTTGTACATAGGAGCAGTATTATAGTAGTTATATTCTTGTACATAGGAGCAGTATTATAGTAGTTATATTCTTGTACATAGGAGGCAGTATTGTAGTAGTGATATTCTTGTACATAGGAGCAGTATTATAGTAGTTATATTCTTGTACATAGGAGGCAGTATTATAGTAGTTATATTCCTGTACATAGGAGCAGTGTTATAGTAGTTATATTCTTGTATATAGGAGCAGTATTATAGTAGTTATATTCTTGTACATAGGAGCAGTATTATAGTAGTTATATTCTTGTACATAGGAGCAGTATTATAGTAGTTATATTCTTGTACATAGGAGGCAGTATTATAGTAGTTATATTCTTGTACATAGGAGCAGTATTATAGTAGTTATATTCTTGTACATAGGAGCAGTATTATAGTAGTTATATTCTTGTACATAGGAGCAGTATTATAGTAGTTATATTCTTGTACATAGGAGCAGTATTATAGTAGTTATATTCTTGTACATAGGAGCAGTATTATAGTAGTTATATTCTTGTACATAGGAGCAGTATTATAGTAGTTATATTCTTGTACATAGGAGCAGTATTATAGTAGTTATATTCTTGTACATAGGAGCAGTATTATAGTAGTTATATTCTTGTACATAGGAGCAGTATTATAGTAGTTATATTCTTGTACATAGGAGCAGTATTATAGTAGTTATATTCTTGTACATAGGAGCAGTATTATAGTAGTTATATTCTTGTACATAGGAGGCAGTATTATAGTAGTTATATTCTTGTACATAGGAGCAGTATTATAGTAGTTATATTCTTGTACATAGGAGCAGTATTATAGTAGTTATATTCTTGTACATAGGAGCAGTATTATAGTAGTTATATTCTTGTACATAGGAGCAGTATTATAGTAGTTATATTCTTGTACATAGGAGCAGTATTATAGTAGTTATATTCTTGTACATAGGAGCAGTATTATAGTAGTTATATTCTTGTACATAGGAGCAGTATTATAGTAGTTATATTCTTGTACATAGGAGCAGTATTATAGTAGTTATATTCTTGTACATAGGAGGCAGTATTATAGTAGTTATATTCTTGTACATAGGAGCAGTATTATAGTAGTTATATTCTTGTACATAGGAGCAGTATTATAGTAGTTATATTCTTGTACATAGGAGCAGTATTATAGTAGTTATATTCTTGTACATAGGAGCAGTATTATAGTAGTTATATTCTTGTACATAGGAGCAGTATTATAGTAGTTATATTCTTGTACATAGGAGCAGTATTATAGTAGTTATATTCTTGTACATAGGAGCAGTATTATAGTAGTTATATTCTTGTACATAGGAGCAGTATTATAGTAGTTATATTCTTATACACAGGAGCAGTATTATAGTAGTTATATTCCTGTACATAGGAGTCAGTATTATAGTAGTTATGTTCTTGTACATAGGAGGCAGTATTATAGTAGTTATATTCTTGTACATAGGATGCAGTATTATAGTAGTTATATTCTTGTACACAGGAGGTAGTATTATAGTAGTTATTATTTTTGTACATACTGTAGGAGCAGTATTATAGTAGTTATATTCTTTGAAAATTTTCTTTTTATTGAGAAAATGGCAAAAAAGGCATACTACATCAACATGCAGTGACATATACAAAATGATGATCACTAGCGTACAGCGTACATATCAGACTGTGAACATAGGCTTGACAGAGTTCCATGCGAAGCTAACAGGACAGCAAAGCTACCCATTGTGCAGATACAGACAATATAACCACATCACATAGTGCTAATACAATATGGCAGTTATGAGCCCTTACAATGTACACCCATCTTGTAGCATGCCTAGTGAACATAATATCACAAAGAGTAGAGGAACAGGAGGGAGGAAATCAGGGAGGGTAAGGATTGGGTGAGGGGGGGAAGGAGAAAAGGGAAAAATGAAAACAACAATCTGTCCATGACACTTGTACATATCTAACACAGCAGTTAAGTAAAGTGCAAAATGAAGTTTAATCATATAAGCAGGTACTATGCTACAATGGCTCTGACATGTTCTAGACTACCTGACAATAATGCGTGAGTACCGCACCTCTTAGTGGGCTTCCGAATTATCACTTCTATGAGACCCAGATGCCTCGTCTCTAAATAAGAGCCATGGTGTCCACAGCTTGACATATTTATTGTGGTTCCTGTCCTCCCAACTCGCCAGCTCCTCCATACGGCAGATATGGTCTACTTTATTCAGCCATGCCTCCACAGAGGGGGGTTCCGTACACAGCCATTGCTGCGGGATAAGCAGTCTCGCGGCCTGGAGTAATTGGGTGGTCAAGCACCTTTTAGAGGGAGAGAAAGAGGGAGTTGGGAGCCACAGGAGCACAAGGGTAGGAGGCACGTCTATAGTGACTTTTGTTATCTTCTGAATAGAGGATAAGACCCCCTCCCAATATGGCCGTATTTTAGGGCAGTACCAGAAGATGTGGGATAGAGTCCCTGCATCCTCCAAGCATCGCCAACACTTGTCGTCCTGTCTCATGCCCCTAATAAACATTTGCTTCGGAGTTAAATACCACTGAGTAAGGACTTTATATGTGTGCTCTTGCACTCTGGTGCACCTTGAAAAGCCATGGGAGTGTGCATGTATTCTCATTATATCAGTTTCATTCAGTTCAATTCCCAGTTCAGTAGCCCAGTGCCTCAGGTATTGCGGCATTCCAGGGGAGCGGGGGTTAACCAAAGCCAGATAACACAGAGAGATCAGCTTACGCGGAAAGGACTCACATGTTAAGATTTTCTCAAACCATGACTGGGTAGGCCTATGTCTGTTACCTTCAATTAGGGGTTTGGAGACCGAGTTGAGCTCGATTAGTTCCAGGAAGTTGCACGATTTAATAAGGTTGTGCAATGGATGATGAGCCGAAATGTCACCCACGGTCGCCCCCAAGAAATCCTCAGTTGTGAACTTGCGCAATTTCTGCCATGTCGTAGCTACCTGTTTAGAGTTCGGCCTTATAGCAAAGGGAAGGAGATCAGCTGGCATAGAGGGAGAGGGGTTGTTTAAGAGGTTAAGTTTGCCGGATAACTGTTGAATTACTGAAGCAGTGCCTCTAAGCAGGACCTGTGATCTGAGATTAGAAGAAGTGAGACCCCAGAGGCTCGCCCTCTGGACAGAGGAGAGTTGGGCCATCTCCAAGTCGCCACCCCAAGTGTGGAGTTTAGTAGCGTGCAACTGAATCCATCTTTTCAGATGAATCGCCTGATAATATAAATGTGCGTCTGGTAACCCAAACCCCCCCGTGCTCTTACGTTGTATCAGCCTGCTATGAGCCAATCTGGCTGACTTCCCCCCCCATAGGAACGTTCTAAATAATCTCCTAACCTGGCAGAAGAAAGACATGGGAAGAAAAACGGGCAACATCTGCATTACATAGAGGAGCTTGGGCATAATGAAGGCCTTCAAAAGGTTCTTCCTACCCATCCAAGAAACATATGGGATTTTAAGTGAATGGAGTTGTTTTTGTATCTCGCTCAAGAGGGGTTGATAGTTTAAGCTAAAAATTTGGTCTAGATCCGCCGGTAACTTAATTCCTAAATAGGAAAGATGAGAATCCTGCCAGATAAACGGGGTTGTGCCCTTCAGAGAGGAAACCACTTTGCTTGGCGCGGAAACGTTCATTGCCTCTGACTTCGTATAGTTAACTTTAAAATTAGAGATCCTCCCATACAATTCAAAAAGGGATAGAAGATGCGGAAAGGCCTCAACAGGGTTGGAGAGCATAACCAGGAGATCATCCGCATAGGCGGCATTTATGTATTCAGCAGAGCTACCTCTGACCTTTAGGCCCTTTATACCAGGGTGTTCCCTTATAGCTTGCAATAATGTCTCCATTACCATGACATACAATGTGGGTGACAGAGGACAACCTTGACGGGTCCCGTTTGTAATCGGAAATGGTTGAGATAGTGTACCATTCACCCTTATACGGGCACTAGGGTCATGGTAGAGAGACATAACAGCATTTTGGAATTGCTCCGGAATGCCGAATTTATGTAAAGTTTTCCGCATATAACACCAGCTCACCCTGTCAAAGGCCTTTTCCGCATCCACACCCAGAAGGACTAACGAGGCCTTTTCCACTTTAGCCAACTGCATTGCTGATAGAACCCTGCACGAGTTCTGGTTTCCCTCTCTTCCAGGCACAAACCCGGCTTGGTCCGGATGAATCAGCTTAGTCAAAAGGGGAGCAAGGCGGGAAGCTAGTAACTTTGCCCATATTTTGACGTCTACATTGAGAAGCGATATCGGCCTATAGCTGCCGCATTGGTTAGGGTCTTTACCAGCCTTTGGCAGGATCGTGACTGTCGCTTCTAGGGACTTGCTTATGGAGGGTAGAGCCATTTAAGAGGGAGTCGCACCAAGTGGCTAGGCGTGGGGACAAAACTGAGGAAATTTTTTTATAATACCCCACAGAATACCCATCAGGTCCCGGACATTTCCCCATTGGCATAGAGCTCAAGATTTTTGCTACTTCCTCTAATGAGACTGGGGCAGTGAGTTGTTCCCTATCTTTAGTCTCCAATGTGGGCAAATGGAGATCCCGCAAAAATTTGTCAGCCGTCTCCTCAATATCAGCCTCTGTGTCACCTTCCTGAGCATTTGAGACCATAGAGCTTACTATAGAACTTGTGGAATTCTCTAGCAATATCTGAGGTTTTATGTAATAGCTTGCCATCCTTATCTTTAATTCCAGCTATATATGAAGCATCTTTTCTCTGCTTAAGGAGCGCCGCCATAAGCTTCGTCCCCTTGTCCCCATGAGCATAGAAACGAAACTGGGCATACTGGTAGGACTTGGCCTGATGATAGTTAAGGTGATCTTTTAATTTTTTCCTAGTTAGTGCCAGCTCCTGCTGGGCCTCAATAGTTTTGGACTTCTTGTGCAGGGATTCCAGAACCGTAATCCTTTCTAACAGTGTGTTAAATGTTTTTTGTCTTTCTTTCTTTTTCCTACTGCCTAAGGCAATCAGCTCCCCCCTTATGACCGCTTTATGCGTCTCCCAGACGGTGGCGACAGAGACGTCATCCGTGGTGTTCTCTTTAAAAAACTGCTGGACTTTTGCTTCTATATCTCTCACTACCTCCACATCATCAAGCAGGGTTTCATTCAGTCTCCATTGCCGAGAAGGCTGAGGCAGTTCAGAGAACACCACGGAGGTCGTGACAGGAGCGTGGTCCGACACCGTCATAGGATCAATGGTGGAGCCACTCACCATTCCAGCGTGAACATCAGTAATGAAGATATAATCTATCCTGGAATAAACCTTGTGTGAAGCTGAAAAGAATGTGTAGTCTAAATCTGTAGGGTGGGTCAGTCGCCAGGTGTCCAGTAAGCGGGCCCCTGCCAAGTGCTTGTTAATCCTACCAATAGCTGCTTGAGTCAATTGAGAGGAGTGATCAGAAGCATCCATCAGTGGGTTTAAGGCCACATTAAGATCCCCCCCCACCAAACAAATGCCCTCTGCAAAAGTAGTTAATTTAGATAGTGTGGACCTCAACCAAACCCCTTGACCCCGATTAGGGCTATACAGACTCGCCAATGTTACAAGTGTAGTCCCTATCTTACCCTTTATGAACACAAAGCGTCCCTCTGAGTCGATCAAGGATGAAGTAAGGGAGAAGGGAACCCTTTTGGAGATGGCAATCCCCGCGCCCCTGGAAGCTTTGGCATGAGAACTGATGAACCACTGACTAAAGTAGGACTGGGAGAGTTTGGGCACATGACCCAGCTTAAGGTGTAGTTCTTGGAAAAAACAGATATCAGTGCGCCTCTTCTTTAACACTCTGATTACCTGCGAACGTTTCTGAGGGGTATTAAACCCCCGCACATTGAATGAAGTGCAGTTAACTGCGGCCATCATGGTAGTGATATATGCAAGTACTTGCGTATGATGGAGTGTGTGTACATGGACAGTAAAACAGGGGAAACAAACAGATGAACGCCTTGCCTTGAGCAAGTTCCTTTGTACCTTTGAGCCAGAAGGTTGCTAAAAATAGCAACAACAGGGGAACTTCTTCTAGCCCAACATAGTCAAAGGGGAAGATGGAACTCCATGTAGGAGCATAGGAACCACCGGTGACATGGTGGGAGCAGGCTGACATGTTCAGTGTCAGGCAGTACTACTCCTGGTCACAAATCAGGGTTCCCTCCCCACAAAGTGTGCCACAAAATTATCACATTTGTGTGGACAAAGCCACTATCTTGACTGCCGGAAAGAATCTGGCTATACATAACCGGGAGTCACAAAATATTATATGCACCCTCTTGGTGCCAACATGAAGAAATGCACTGCAAACATAACTTCTACTGGAATCACCCATATCAACAATGAGCGAATGCAACCTTTCAACATGTGCCCTTACGGCACTGATCGGTCTCATTTTAAATGCGCTCCAACCACATACTAAGCATTAACTGAGGAGCCTGCAGTAACAAAGACCCATATACGACCTGTTGAGAATGTTCAGGTAATTCTTTGTTTTGCTCTTGGGCCTTTTCTTGATGGCACTTTTGACCACCTGGAGCTTTCAGGGAGTTCTGGAAGCGGGACGCCAGTGTCCGCCGAGGGCAGCCATGATGGTATGTCCTGTGGCGCGGTGTTAAGCAGCTCCCATGCCGCCGGTAGATCACTGGGGGTCCGGATCGTGCACCTCTTGCCATCCCTGGAGAAGGTAAGCCCAAAGGGAAAGAGCCACTTAAAGGGAATCTTGCTGTGGCGAAGGATCTCGGTGACAGGCCGCAGGATTCTTCTTTTATTCAGGGTCGAAGGCGCGAGATCTTGGAAAAGCAGGATCTTGTTGCCATCATATTTTAGATCTCCCTTCTCTCTGGCCGCTTTAAAAATTGCCGCAGTGTCGACATAACGCAAGAGCCCGCAGACTACATCACGAGGGGGTTCTCCCTCCCTGGGTTTGGGTCGCAGAGAGCGGTGGATGCGCTCAATCGTGACTGCAGACGCACCTTCAGGGCCCAGCAGGGATGTGAATATGGCGGACGCCGCTGCAGGAAGGTCTTCATGTGGCACCGCTTCTGGCAATCCTCTGAAGCGAACATTTTTTCGCCTGCTTCTATTTTCCTGATCTTCGATCAGGGCATAGGCATGATCCAGGGAAGACAGGTAAGCAGAGCTGTTGTCTCCTAGCACGCGGGCGTGTTCCAGGATGGCCCCCTGTGTAGTTTCCAGCTTCTCAACTCTATGGCCGATGTGTTTAATGTCCTCCTTTATTTCAGTGAGCTCCTGCATCACCGGCTGTATCACAGACATAAGCGCCTGTTGCAGGAAGCGCTTTGAGATGGGTTCAGCTGCTTCAGCTTGCGATCCCTGAGAGCCCTCAGTAAGAGGGCTGTCCTCTCTCTCAGCTTCCTCCATGCCGTCCTCAGGTCCGGCGGCGCCATCTTAGGCCGCTCAGCTACCGGAGCAGCAGATCGCTTATTAAAGAATTTCTCCATTTCGGAGGGTCCCCGGTCTTGCTTGAGGGGTTCAGGACGGTCTCCTGGTATATATCTGCCGATTTTCCCCATGTTTCTGCAGTCAGAATGCGAAATAAACCACTTTGTGAGGCTATGAAGAGGAGAGCTCTCTTCACATGCGGCCGGTCAGGACGCCGGTCAAGCTCCGCCTCTATAGTAGTTATATTCTTGTACATAGGAGCAGTATTATAGTAGTTATATTCCTGTACATAGGAGCAGTATTATAGTAGTTATATTCTTGTCCATAGGAGCAGTATTTTAGTAGTTATATTCTTGTCCATAGGAGCAGTATTTAGTAGTTATATTCTTGTACATAGGAGCAGTATTATAGTAGTTATATTCTTGTCCATAGGAGCAGTATTTTAGTAGTTATATTCTTGTACATAGGATCAGTATTATAGTAGTTATATTCTTGTACATAGGAGGCAGTATTATAGTAGTTATATTCTTGTACATAGGAGCAGTATTATAGTAGTTATATTCTTGTACATAGGAGCAGTATTATAGTAGTTATATTCTTGTACATAGGAGGCAGTATTATAGTAGTATATTCTTGACATAAGGAGGCAGTATTATAGTAGTATATTCTTGTACATAGGAGCAGTATTATAGTAGTTATATTCTTGTACATAGGAGCAGTATTATAGTAGTTATATTCTTGTACATAGGAGCAGTATTATAGTAGTTATATTCTTGTACATAGGAGCAGTATTATAGTAGTTATATTCTTGTACATAGGAGCAGTATTATAGTAGTTATATTCTTGTACATAGGAGCAGTATTATAGTAGTTATATTCTTGTACATAGGAAGCAGTATTATAGTAGTTATATTCTTGTACATAGGAGCAGTATTATAGTAGTTATATTCTTGTACATAGGAGCAGTATTATAGTAGTTATATCTTGTACATAGGAGCAGTATTATAGTAGTTATATTCTTGTACATAGGAGCAGTATTATAGTAGTATATTCTTGTACATAGGAGCAGTATTATAGTAGTTATATTCTTGTACATAGGAGCAGTATTATAGTAGTTATATTCTTGTACATATGGAAGCAGTATTATAGTAGTTATATTCTTGTACATAGGAGCAGTATTATAGTAGTTAATTCTTGTACATAGGAGCAGTATTATAGTAGTTATATTCTTGTACATAGGAGCAGTATTATAGTAGTTATATTCTTGTACATAGGAGCAGTATTATAGTAGTTATATTCTTGTACATAGGAGCAGTATTATAGTAGTTATATTCTTGTACATAGGAGGCAGTATTATAGTAGTTATATTCTTGTACATAGGAGCAGTATTATAGTAGTTATATTCTTGTACATAGGAGCAGTATTATAGTAGTTATATTCTTGTACATAGGAGGCAGTATTATAGTAGTTATATTCTTGTACATAGGAGCAGTATTATAGTAGTTATATTCTTGTACATAGGAGGCAGTATTATAGTAGTTATATTCTTGTACATAGGAGCAGTATTATAGTAGTTATATTCTTGTACATAGGAGCAGTATTATAGTAGTTATATTCTTGTACATAGGAGCAGTATTATAGTAGTTATATTCTTGTACATAGGAGCAGTATTATAGTAGTTATATTCTTGTACATAGGAGCAGTATTATAGTAGTTATATTCTTGTACATAGGAGCAGTATTATAGTAGTTATATTCTTGTACATAGGAGCAGTATTATAGTAGTTATATTCTTGTACATAGGAGCAGTATTATAGTAGTTATATTCTTGTACATAGGAGCAGTATTATAGTAGTTATATTCTTATACATAGGAGCAGTATTATAGTAGTTATATTCTTGTACATAGGAGCAGTATTATAGTAGTTATATTCTTGTACATGGGAGCAGTATTATAGTAGTTATATTCTTGTACATAGGAAGCAGTATTATAGTAGTTATATTCTTGTACATAGAGGGCAGTATTATAGTAGTTATATTCTTGTACATAGAGGGCAGTATTATAGTAGTTATATTCTTGTACATAGGGGCAGTATTATAGTAGTTATATTCTTGTAAATAATAATAATAATAATAACAGGCCTCATATTTGGTCAAGATTATGTAGATTTGTGCTTTTATATGTTCAACTTTTTCAATGCAGAGAAACAAAAACCATTTTGAAAAATGAGAATAAGTCATTACCTGTGTTGTAGAACATGGTGGAGATGAAAGTACAGTTCTTGAAGAAAGTGTTACTGGATGTGATATCTTCAAAGTAACAGTCTTTGAACAAGGAATTTTCAAATATAACAGACTTTAGCTTGAGGCCAATGAATCTTTTGAAACAAAAGCAAGAGGTGTAATTATTTTACATCTCAGCAGACACTGTACTTGCCACATGAAAAGGTTGAATACATGGTAGCGTCGACCTTAGACTGTTCTATCAAGAATCATAAGATGATATTGTATATAGCAAACCTCCAGTGCCTACTCTGTGGTTCATCCTTATACTTCAAAAGGTCAATCCCTGCAGTTGGGGATACCAGCACCTGTTTCTTGAAGAACATGCCTCCTTCCCCTTGGGTTGTTTTTCTGTCCCTTTAACATCTCTATCAACTATGGGTGACATCTAATATGGAAACTTCTACAGGGGTTTAACAACAAGTTTTCTAACAAAACAGCCCACTTAAAGACTATTTCCCCATGAACTACATTCATTGCCTATCTACTATACAGACAGGACAGAGGTGGGATGTTCCTGCTGCAGCCAATTGTCTTATAGTCACAAATAGGACAGTGAGGAGGAGGAGCGGTATTTGGCTGATCTCCTGGAACACACTGATGATTATATATTTCTAAGTTCTGATTTTTTTGTGTACATTTATGTGGTCAAATCTCCAGGTAGAGAGATATTGTTCTCATATTGATTTTTTTAAATGTTTAACACCCTTTAATAATTAAATTAGGTTGGTTCACTAATGGGTTATTGTCCCCTTTCTGATGTATAGCTAATTCATGTATTTTAAATATTAATTCTAGTAAACAATATAACAAATGTATTACAGTAAATCCTTTGAACAATTTATGTCCCATCCTTCTGAGAGGTCACCTTCAATGTGTGTAAACTATTAGTACGAATTAGTCCATAAACAACATGGGCATTGTTTGCTCTTACTTGTCATTTTGGTATTCTCCGTTATCGTGGACTTGATTTTCGAGAGTAAAGTTAAAGTTGAAGCTGATCACCCTCTCGTTGGAGAAATATTTGGTGCGTGAGGCATAGTCAATGTTCTGAAGATGTTTGATCATGTCTGGGAACCAAACCGTCAGTCCATAGTAGCTGAGAAAAGAATAAAGAGACGTGTTAAAGAGAAGATTTCGCTTTCTCCGACTTCCATATATATACCCAACTTTGGACAACCCCTGGATTTCTCTCCTGGAAGATGGAAGAAGCAGGAGACTTCTCTCAGCTAAGAGCCACACAATACTTTCAGTCTTGACTGGTATTGTCATCCATTAGTTGGTGGGAGTCATGGTGGCACATATTGATAACTCTTCACCATACAGTGTTGGAGAGAGAAATAAGGACCAGATGAGGAAAAAAAAAACATCTTGAAGGAGTTAGGGCATTTATTTACTCCAAAATTCATATATCATTCATGCAACTGGTAGAGAACTGTTTTAGGGTGGAATTATGCTACAGTGGAGTTTTCCTGGCGTGGAGTTATCCTAGGGTGACGTTATTCCAGAGTGGATTTATCTTAGGGTGACGTTATTCCAGAGTGGACTTATCTTAGGGTGACGTTATTCCAGAGTGGAGTTATCTTAGGGTGGAGTTATTCCAGGGTAAAGTTCGTTTAGGATGGATTTTTTATAGGGCGGTGTTATTTCAGGGTGGAGTTATTCTAGGATTGGGTTACTCTAGGGTGGAGTTATTCTAGGATTGGGTTACTCTGGGGTGGAGTTATTCTAGGATTGGGTTACTCTAGGGTGGAGTTATTCTAGGATTGGGTTACTCTAGGGTGGAGTTATTCTAGGATTGGGTTACTCTAGGGTGGAGTTATTCTAGGATTGGGTTACTCTAGGGTGGAGTTATTTTAGGATTGGGTTACTCTAGGGTGGAGTTATTTTAGGATTGCGTTACTCTAGGGTGGAGTTATTCTAGGATTGGGTTACTCTAGGGTGGAGTTATTCTAGGATTGGGTTACTCTAGGGTGGAGTTATTTTAGGATTGCGTTACTCTAGGGTGGAGTTATTCTAGGATTGGGTTACTCTAGGGTGGAGTTATTCTAGGATTGGGTTACTCTGGGGTGGAGTTATTCTAGGATTGGGTTACTCTAGGGTGGAGTTATTCTAGGATTGGGTTACTCTAGGGTGGAGTTATTCTAGGATTGGGTTACTCTAGGGTGGAGTTATTTTAGGATTGGGTTACTCTAGGGTGGAGTTATTCTAGGATTGGGTTACTCTAGGGTGGAGTTATTTTAGGATTGCGTTACTCTAGGGTGGAGTTATTCTAGGATTGGGTTACTCTAGGGTGGAGTTATTCTAGGATTGGGTTACTCTAGGGTGGAGTTATTATAGGTTTGGGTTACTCTAGGATTGGGTTACTCTAGGGTGGAGTTATTTTAGGATTGGGTTACTCTAGAGTGGAGTTATTCTAGGATTGCGTTACTCTAGGGTGGAGTTATTCTAGGATTGGGTTACTCTAGGGTGGAGTTATTCTAGGATTTGGTTACTCTAGGGTGGAGTTATTCTAGGATTGGGTTACTCTAGGGTGGAGTTACTCTAGGATTGGGGTACGCTACAGAATTTCAGTGCTTTTTTGGCCAATCTAAACATGGATGCACATGGTGACTAAATCAACAATCCCGACTACAAATTAGATATAATTGTACGTTTAAGAAGGCCTCAATGTGCATTTCTACATAAATTACCTATTAATATATTTTTCTTATGAATATGGGCGTCATCTCTCTACTTTCCACATATACAAGGGAGTCACAGTATGGGAAACGAGTAGCTAAATTGAGTTGCATTAGTCTCTGTTATGCATACACTGTGGAAACAGATGATGTAGGCTACTACAGGCGGCACAGGTCTTTTCGTGTAGTGGCCCTTTAGGTTGCCATAGGTGTCCCTTCTCAGCTTATGATACTTTCATAATGCAAATAAATAGCATCTCAATAAAACGAGCGTTCTCTGATATCCCCTGACATCAATAAACTGCTCTCCTTCCACTTCGTTGTTATGTTCTGTCCTTCCAGATATCGTCTTTCCGCCAGCAGCAGCAGAAACCGCACACGACATAATTCTACATTCTCCTCTCCCCTAAAGCCTCCGATCTCGTTATCTCTCCCAGTGTCGGACCGCAGGCCTATAACTTCATTAGTAAGTCATTTCTGCCTCTTTTAATGTGCAGCCAAGGAATGGCAAGCAGTAACTGGGAATATGGCATTTTAATTATCTCCCTGACAGCTTGAATTAATGGTTATTTGGGGGGAATCAATCTGGAAGCTTCAGTCCTGAAAAACCCAGACGGAAACGGGGACTTTAATGCATCTCGTGTAGAAGACAGTGGCGGCGTCCATGCCAGGTAATTGGTTAGATAATTATTTCTACGCGTTTCAAGGCCTTTATACCAGTCAAACATTGAACACAAAATCACATGGATTTTATATACAACTCTTCGACAGAGTGTCCTTTTTGCTAACAAAAACTCTTCTTCTCCAATCTTTCGAGGGCAGCGTCAGGAAATGTGCTGACTACAGGCACTGCGTCTCCGAGGCAAGGCGAGACTCAAGCTTAGAAGGAGCTTATACTGATGTGCCATTACATTTCACAGGCATCCACGTTAAAGATCACACTCTGCTCTGGTTTTTCTTTTAGCATTTGTTTTGCTCTTTTCTTTATTTTAGTCTTTTCTGGTCTTTTGTTTTCTGCTGTATGTTGTCATTTTCCTCAGAATTATGCAGCTGGATCACTTCAAGGAACGTGAAGCGGGGGGAAGGAAGTCCTTACATAGTAAAGGGGTTCACATACTTTTCTTGCACAGGACCCTACTATCTACAGTATGTATGCCCCAATGATGAGAGTAGAAATGGGTGCTTACGCCTAAAGGGGAACATTTACTATGTGATTTATATGAGACTTAGGGATCATGCACACGAACGTATTTTCTTTCTGTGTCCATTCCGTTTTTTTTGCTGAACCATTCATTTCAATGGGTCCGCAAAAAAAATGGAAGGTACTCCGTGTGCATTCAGTTTCCGTATGTCTGTATTTCCATTCCAAAAAAACATGTCCTATTATTGTCTGCATTAGGCCTCATGCACACGACAGTATTTTTTTGCAGTCCGCAAAAAGGGTTCCGTGATCCGTGTCTGTTTTTGTTTTCCGTGTGTCTTCCTTTATTTTTGGAGGATCTCCAGACATGAAGGAAAGTAAAAAAAAATATAAGTCAAGTTTGCCATGCAAAAAAACGGACGCGGACACGGATGACAATCTTGTGTGCCTCCGTGTTTTTTCACGGACCTATTGACTTGAATGGGTCCGCGAACCGTTGTCCGTGAAAAAAATTGGACAGGTCTTATTTTTTTCACGGACTGGAAACACGGATCACGGACGCGGATGACAAACGGTGCATTAGCCGAGTTTTCCACGGGACCCATTGAAAGTCAACGGGTACGCAGAAAATCACGGAAAACGGAACAACGGACACGGGACACAACAACGGTCATGTGCAAGAGGCCTTACGGAGAAGGATAAGACTGTTTTATTAGGGGCCAGCTGTTCCCTTCCACAAAATACGGAATGCACACAGACGTCATCCATATTTTTTGCGGATCCATTTTTGCAAACCGCAAAATACATACGGTCTAATGGCTCATGCACACTAAAGGTCCATTCACACGTCCACAAATGGGTCCGCATCCATTTCGCAATATTGGGAACGGGTGCGGACCCATTCATTATCAACAGGGCAGGAATGGATGCGGAGAGCACGCTATGTGCTCTCCGCATCCGCATTTCTGGAGCGCGGTCCCGAACTTCCGCCAAAAAAATAGAACATGTCCTATTCTTGTCCGCAATTGCAGACAAGAATAGGCAGTTCTCTGGGGGGTGCCGGCCGGATGTATTGCGGATCCACAATAGACTACGGACATGTGAATAGACCCTAATGTATATTCTTTCCGTGTCGATTCTGTTTCATTTCAATGGGCCTGCAAAAAAAACGGAAGGTACTCTGTGTGCATTCCGTTTCCTTATGTTCGTATTTCCGTTCTGCAAAAAAAATATAACATGTCCTATTATTGTCCGCATTACGGACAAGGATAGGACTGTTCTATTAGGGGCCAACTGTTCCGTTCCGCAAAATATGGAATGCACACAGACGTCATCCGTATTTTTTGCGGACCGCAAAATACATACGGTCGTGTGCATGAGCCCTTAGCATGTGAAAAACACACAGATTTGTCGCACGGCATATTTTCTGCAAAATTTGCCACTTTACCCCCTTCACGACAGAGTGTGGTGAGGGGGCGTCACTGCAAGTCCGTCGCATTTATCTTTATTCACGACAGTTTCCTGGCATGAATGGATTGAATTGGCTGCCACAGATTTGAGACACGGCCAGCGGGAGGATGCACTATATCTATAAGAGGAGTGCGCCTCTTCATAAATTTGGCGCACCCTCTGGTGTAGCGGGTGGTATAAAGACTGGCGAAGAAAACGTTGGTCTTGATAAATGTCCCCCAAAGAGTCTAGAGCAGGGGTGCCCAACCTGCAGCTCTCTAGCTGTTGCAAAACTACAACTCCCAGCAAGCCTAGACAGCTATTAGGGCATGCTGGGGGTTGTAGTTTTGCAACAGCTAGAGGGCCGCAGGTTGAGCATCCCTGGTTTATAGGTTGTGGTGGCACCAACGCCTCTTGCCTTACTGACCTGCAAAGGTGCGGTGTGTTGGACCCCTGCTGGTTTGATATTGATGGCCAACCCTGAGGATAGCATCAAAATCCTGGACAACCCCTTTAAGAGCCAAACAGTGGTGCTACAAAAGCCTCTTTGCATAGGAACCAAATTCCTATCACTGAATCCATGTTCGTTTTATCATCGATGGTGGTCCAACCTCTAGGAGAATTAGGTTTCTGGATGAAAGGTCTACAGTACTGCCGTAGAGGTCCATCCTGTTACGGTTCTCTGGCTGTGGCCACCCGGCTGTACAGGGCATGGTCCCAGCAGCGCAGCTGGGTGGTCAGAAGCCATGATCTGAGCTTGTCATTCTTCGGGTTCCTCTGATTTCTGGCTGAAAGATGCTAAACTCTAATGACGACTATATCAAAAGTGGTGGGAGGCCATCTTCGGGGTGGAGGAGATGTTGGCTGAGCATCACTTGTCGGAGGTAATAATTACGTTGGACTCCTGAGATCTGACAGCTGAGTGGTATCGGGGCGGCAGCTCAATACCGATCGGGACTAATGCCGTCAGATCTACTTCATTGAAACGGAAATGTGAATTAGCTAAGACCAAAGATTGTCAGACTCCATCTCGAGTCTCGTCCGGAGAGGAGGAAGCCAGACGGTCCTGCAGCGGTTGCCATGACGATAGCAATTTCACGGAGCAGTTCAGAATTTGACGGAGCAAGGAGGTCGTGAGCGAAACTAAGTGCTGTTATTAGCAACCAAAGCAGCTTTCTGTAAAACGAACAGAAACATGGAAAACTCTACTGACACCCAAGACGCCTCGTCCCGCGCTGCCGTCTAGAACAATATACCAACCTGAAAGACATGGTGAACCAAACCGCCATCATCATCAGGGTGATGCGTCTGTATTCTGGGGCAAAGCACTGGTGGAAATTAGACCAAACCTGCAAAGCATGAAAAGGTCCCAGTGCTTAGAACATGGATATAAATACAAATTGTTTTTAAAAAAAAAAAAATATATAAATTATGTAAATTAAAAGGGAATTTTGGCCGCAAAAATTCCGCCGCGCTGCAGTAAAGGCGTGACTGTGCCAAGATAGAACATAACCCTTCCTGGCGCGATGTCTATTCAATAGATCTAAGGTGCAAGCGGGTCCATGGTATGTAAAGTGAACCGCGGCGGCGGTTTCTGCTGTGAAGTACGCAGCACATTTGGCCAGAGTGAAACAGGCACAAAGGGTTAACTCATCAGAGACATTCCGCTCCTGGCGCCTACCTGCTGAGACAAATTAAGTATCCGGATCATCCAGCGCCGGTACCACGTCCCTGTGTCTGACTGGATCTCAATCAGTTCATCCTCTTGTTTAATGAACTTTATCTGAGTGACCTGTACAGACAAAACCAGCCAGTCAATAAAGGGTTACAAAGACTGTATGCCACCAAATGAGCGATAAAGCTATTTCAATTCAAGGCCACGCCTATCGTGACCAACGACGTCTTTTATTCCCTCCATGCGTATTAAATGAGACAACTTGACAATAGGTGTTAATTAAAAAAATAAATAAAAATCCTATGCAGACTACATGTTTCCATGGTAACAGACCGCAAACAAGACTCCGCGTAGTCTGATCCTGCAGTCACATCTGCCTTCTACTTCTGGCAAAGAGGTAGGGCGAAAAATGGAAGAGAGAGACTGCACCATCAGACTACACAGAACCTTGGTGTTGTCTGTTACCATGGAGACGCCTAGACCTGTTTGTTTATTTATTTTATTGCCTATTGCAAAGTTGCTTCCTTTTCCGCATTCGATTTATTGGGAATGGGTGCCAAGCAACAGCTTTACTTACGGAGAAGACTCTTTCCGGGTGGCCCTTGGCTCGCATGTTGGTGTCATGGACCTGCTTCAGCACCATCCAAGCTTCATCGTGTTTTCCATTCTAGAAGAGATTTCAGAAAGGAATTATTATCGTCAATGCAAAGCGCTTTGGGTAATAAAGCGCAAAATGATGACGGCGTCTGTGATACCCTGCATTTGGTACCCTGGTAGATGGGGTATTGCTGCTATGAACATTACATTGAAATAGGAATTCTAACCTTCACTGATCATCATCTCAACATTTCAAGGATCTCTGCTTGCTGTCACTGAATGAGAATACTTATTGGCAAGTCCCGCACTTCTGGGTGCCCATCACACCATGAAGCTTTGCCTCCACTGAACCGCTAAGACCCACTCTCAGCTTAGCAGGGGTGCACCTAGCCTAAGGCGGCAAAAAAAGAAAACGGCGCCACCCCCCCATGCCAATTTCTTAACCTAACCCCTTTGCCACAATGAAAGCACTCATTGCCCATGGCCCTTCCGCTGCCCTCTTGCCCCTACCAGATGTACCTCATCTGGCCTCATTGGTGGTGCGCCCCTGGTCCTGGGCACTTCTGATGCTCAGCTGGAAGAACCCCGTACAGACAGGTTGCTAAAGGGGGCCATCCTCCTGTGGCTGGCAGGGCATCCCCTGCTTGGGTGACCAGATGACATGTCTGGACACTGCAGATTAAAGGGGTTTTCTGACTTCTTTATACCGATGACCTATCTGTAGTGGCTGCGCTTGGTATTGCAGCTCAGTCCCATTCACTTGAATGAGACTGAGCTGCGCCTAGGCCATGTGACCAATGAACGTGATGTCACTGGCCTAGGGTAAGCAGCGAGAAGGCCATGTGATGTCACGTTATTCGGTCACATGGCCTAGGCGCAGCTCAGCCCCATTGAGGTGAATGGGGCTGAGCTGCAATACCAAGCACAGCCACTATCAAATGGATGGCGCTGTGCTTGGTGAGGATGGAGAAGGTCGTGGCGCTACTGTGAGTGCCGATGTCTTCTCAAGTTGCTGATCGGCAGGAGTCCCGGTTTTCGTACCCCCACCGATCAGATACTGAAGACCTAGAAAACCATGGTCACAGGCAGGAGACTACCACTTTATGACACGTATGTCCTGCGTAGGATAAATATTAAGCCATCTCAGAACATTCTTCAGGATGGAGGTTCATATCTTACCTCTAGGTAGAAGCGAGGACTCTCTGGCATGATGTTCAGAGCTCCGATGGCGAACACAGAAGGAAATGCACAAACCAAGACAAACACCCGCCAACTGTGGAACTGATATGCCGAACCCATCTGGAAACTCCATCCTGTCGAGAGATGAAAGACGGTGAGATAAGGCTAGACGTAGACCTGATCCAACCAGGCCGCCCACACAGGACAGAAGGGTTTCCGCCTTGGGCCATTTGCTAAAAGTTGTTCCTTTAGAGGGTAGAGTCCAGACCAAGTTTTCACCCCCAGTAGAAGAAGAGATGATCCCAACGGGGACCCCTCTGGCCCTGTAGTCGCATGGTCTGCCGCTATGGTAGTTACGCCCCCCTGATTACATGTAATTTAATGGGAATTGTAGTGTTAAATCATGACACTAGGTGTCACTATTGGGTATTCTATAAAGGCTTACAGCAGGGAACAGGCGGTAGTGTGTAGCTGAAGCCACATGGTGTGAGAGAGGAGGCTGCTGCTACAATTAACCAGGCAGGGCACAGGCTGACAAACAAAACAAAAGTGTGACACAGGAGGGTGAATTCGGGATTTACAGATATTTCCTGCACCACACCCCATAGCCGACCAACAAGACATCAGCAACATAAGACTTCCATTATTCCTATGAAAACTTGATGCCTTAAATGCAAATTTCTGTGGTCCCTTTAATTGATGCCTTCAGTATCAACCATCGCGTGATGTATTTCTATAGGATGTGGCATAGCACAATGACATGTCTACTCTACGTGAAGTTACCATCCAGTTTTAGATTTCGGACACACCCCCTGAGCTGTGATAGGGGGAGAGCTGCAGCAGAAAGGACACACCCCTGAGCTGTGGAAGGGAGAGAGCTGCAGCAGAAAGGACACACCCCCCTGAGCTGTGAAAGGGAGAGCTGCAGCAGAAAGGACACACCCCCTGAGCTGTGAAAGGGAGAGCTGCAGCAGAAAGGACCCCCCCTGAGCTGTGGTAGGGAGAGAGCTGCAGCAGAAAGGACCCCCCCCTGAGCTGTGGTAGGGAGAGAGCTGCAGCAGAAAGGACCCCCCCCCCCCCTGAGCTGTGGTAGGGAGAGAGCTGCAGCAGAAAGGACACATCCCCTGAGCTGTGATAGGGAGAGAGCTGCAGCAGAAAGGACACCCCCCTGAGCTGTGGTAGGGAGAGAGCTGCAGCAGAAAAGACACATCCCCTGAGCTGTGATAGGGAGAGAGCTGCAGCAGAAAGGACACCCCCCTGAGCTGTGGTAGGGAGAGAGCTGCAGCAGAAAGGACACATCCCCTGAGCTGTGATGGGGAGAGAGCTGCAGCAGAAAGGACACCCCCCTGAGCTGTGGTAGGGAGAGAGCTGCAGCAGAAAGGACACTCCCCCTGATTTCCATAAGCCCAGCTGTAGCCCCTGCTTATTTAGAATGACCTTAACTCACCATAATGAGGAATGATAGCCCAGGCCATGGCCGAGGCGTAGATCCCCCCGATCATCCAGAACATGGACAGCCAGCTCAGATGCTCTCCCCGCTTTTCCTGGGCCAGGAATTCAGAGAAATAGGAGAAGACGATAGGAATAGATCCACCGATGCTGCAAAGGCGATGGAGAATATTAATACATTTTTTTAATCATTAGGCCATGATGCCTTAGCTGACTGGGTAGGTAGGTTCACATCTGCGTTATCATTTCCAGCTTTCTGTTCCGTCGCGATGGGGAATAGATAAAATGATGCCCCTGCGTCCAACAGTCCCCACTGACTATGAGGGGCTCCATAGGGTTTCTGTTATTTTACCTGGAAAATACAGTGTAGCATACTGCGATATCTGCAAGCTCCAGCACAAGTGTGAGTCTAGTCTAACATCCAATATGGCCACCATTATACGTTTTAAAATCTATTTGTATACAGCCACCTGCTGTTTGTTATTTTCCTTACTGCTCTGTCCATCTAACTGGGGTGGTCGCACATGCTCAGTTTAAATCTTCAACTGTCACCAGCCATATCTTCTGTTAGAAGCTGTGGCAGTTACAGAAAAAGAGCTACAGCAGGAAAGGACACACCCCCTGATCTGTGATAGGGAGAGAACTGCAGCAGAAAGGACACACCCTGAGCTGTGATAGGGAGAGAACTGCAGCAGGAAGGACACCCCCCCTGAGCTGTGATAGGTAGATAGCTTCAGAAGAAAGGACACACCCCCTGAACTGTGATAGGGAGAGAGCTGCAGCAGAAAGGACACACACCCTGAGCTGTGATAGGGAGAGAGCTGCAGCAGGAAAGATACACCCCCTGAGCTGTGATAGGGAGAGAGCTGCAGCAGAAAGGACACTCCCCCCTGAGCTGTGATAGGGAGATAGCTGCAGCAGAAAGGACACACCCCCTGAGCTGTGATAGGGAGATAGCTGCAGCAGAAAGGACACACCCCCTGAGCTGTGATAGGGAGATAGCTGCAGCAGAAAGGACACCCCCCCTGAGCTGTGATAGGGAGAGAACTGCAGCAGAAAGGACACCCCCCCTGAGCTGTGATAGGGAGATAGCTGCAGCAGAAAGGACACACACACCCTGAGCTGTGATAGGGAGAGAGCTGCAGCAGAAAGGACACACCCCCTGAGCTGTGATAGGGAGAGAGCTGCAGCAGAAAGGACACTCCCCCTGAGCTGTGATAGGGAGAGAACTGCAGCAGAAAGGACACCCCCCCTGAGCTGTGATAGGGAGAGAGCTGCAGCATAAAGGACACACCCCCTGAGCTGTGATAGGGAGAGAGCTGCAGCAGAAGGGACACTCCCCCTGAGCTGCCAGCCTGAAATAAATCTAGCAGAGCAACGAATGGGAAGATCTCTGGATCCATGTGAGGTACAGGGCTGGTTCTAGCTTTGTTAGAAAGAGGTTGCCATGTCCTATACGATGTGATGTCGGATTACACTTTATCAGTCATGGTAAACCCCTTTAGGTAGGTAAATCAGCCATTTAGGACATTAGAAAACCAGGTACATGGCTTAAAGGCATATTTCCACCATCAACATTTAGCATCTACCAACGAGTATTTTTTCTTAGGTAGAAATATCTGGGAAAAGATGGTGACTATAGCACTAGGCTGCTCGGGGAATAAGATGTTAATTGCGTCTGCACATCCGTTATTTCACATTACACGCTCGCTCCATGACAGATCTGAGCCGCCGCTAGTGATAAAGTGATCGCAGAAGAAAGAGGCGCTATATCTATCTGTCTGTATACCCTGACAGGCCAAATACAAGCCTCCTGCCACTGCCAACAAGCCCGGTCACCAGGACCCCTAAATGTTAGGAATGACCTAGATAGATAGATAGATAGATAGATATGAGATAGATAGATAGATAGATATGAGATAGATAGATATGAGATAGATAGATAGATAGATAGATAGATAGATAGATAGGAGATAGATAGATAGATAGATATGAGATAGATATGAGATAGATAGATAGATATGAGATAGATAGATAGATAGGAGATAGATAGGAGATAGATAGATAGATATGAGATAGATAGATAGATATGAGATAGATATGAGATAGATATGAGATAGATAGATAGATAGATATGAGATAGATAGATAGATAGATAGATATGAGATAGATATGAGATAGATAGATAGATATGAGATAGATATGAGATAGATAGATATGAGATAGATAGATAGATATGAGATAGATATGAGATAGATAGATATGAGATAGATAGATATGAGATAGATAGATAGATAGATAGATATGAGATAGATATGAGATAGATAGATAGATATGAGATAGATATGAGATAGATAGATATGAGATAGATAGATAGATAGATAGATAGATATGAGATAGATAGATATGAGATAGATAGATATGAGATAGATAGATATGAGATAGATAGATAGATATGGGATAGATAGATAGATAGATCGATAGATATGAGATAGATATGAGATAGATAGATAGGAGATAGATAGATAGATAGATAGATATGAGATAGATAGATAGATAGATAGATATGAGATAGATAGATAGATAGATATGAGATAGATAGATAGATAGATAGATAGATAGATAGATATGAGATAGATAGATAGATAGATAGATAGATAGATAGATAGATAGATATGAGATAGATAGATAGATAGATATGGGATAGATAGATGATAGATAGATAGATAGACAGATAGACAGATAGATAGATAGATAGATAGATAGATAGATAATAGATAGATGGATAGATGATAGATAGAAGATACAGTAGATAGATAGATAGATGGATAGATGGATAGATGATAGATAGATAGATAGATATGAGATAGATAGATATGAGATAGATAGATAGATAGAAGATACAGTAGATAGATAGATGGATAGATGATAGATAGAAGATACAGTAGATAGATAGATAGATGGATAGATAGATAGAAGATACAGTAGATAGATAGATAGATAGATAGATGGATAGATGGATAGATAGATAGAAGATACAGTAGATAGATAGATAGATAGATAGATAGATAGATAGATGGATAGATAGATAGATAGATAGATAGATGGATAGAAGATACAGCAGATAGATAGATAGATAGATAGATAGATGGATAGATGGATAGAAGATACAGTAGATAGATAATGTGATCTTACCCTACTCCAGATAAAAGTCTGCAGAACAAGAAAGTGCCATAGCCTTGAACAAACGAAGAAAAGAAGGCGAACACGCTGTTGACGGAGAGAGACATGATCAGGCACTGTCTTCTTCCCATTCGGTCAGCCAGTCCTCCCCAGAGGAACGCTCCCACCATCATACCCAGGTAGACGATGAGACCTGCAGACAGAAGTACATACATTAATCCTAATCTGACTCTTTATCGTGCATTTTCATTAAACTAGAGGCTGGTCTTTTTTCCAGAAAAACTCTTCTCCATGGCTTGTGTCTGGTATTGCTGATAAGCTCCATTAACGTGAACAGGGCCTAGCGGTAATTCCTCACACAAGCCATTTGACCCCATTATAATTGACGGCCTCTACAAGGCCCTGAATGTAGAAACAGCCTATGGTAACTATATACAGACCTTCTCAAGGCGCGAGCAGCGCTGCGGAAAAACCAGCAGGTATAATATCCATGTACATTCCCGTCTCAGGAAGCTGCAAATTACGAGTTACGAGGCACATGGCTCACCTCAGCACCATGGGAGGTCAGGGAGGTTTATGTAAAGTCAACTGCAATTTCATTCCCTTCTCATCAGATGCTTATTTTTTACATTCCCCATAAGTCCTGGCCTTTGTAAGTCTTTATGAGAATCGGATAATTGGCGGTTGTGTGATCCCTGACCCCTACGCAAAGGTTCAGAGATGTAACTCTCAAGGTAGAGGTGGTTACCTAAAACAGTTCAGTCCCCGTCTAGAGGATGAGCCCATCATATGGCACTTTTTTGGCTTACGTTAGACGCTTAAAGCTCTAAGGATACATTTAAGGTTTTCTCTGGGCGTTTTTATTCTGCGCAAATTAATATTTACAACATAGAGTGTATACCTTTAAGGCTGTTGGAATTGGCATCCTGGATGTGACCTCACAATGATCACCAGCTGCCATCTTGGTTTATGGGCGTGGCTTTTAGAATGTTTTTGACCTCATAATGGTGACATCACAAAACGTGTACTAGCAACTGACTTTAGAATGTCAGATTTCACAGACCTTAGAGTGAAGTGAGTGAATGAACTTGTGTAGAACTGTTCTGCTGATGACCTAAACCTCATCATGGGTTTCAGTAGAAAAAGAAAGTTCAAAAAAACATCACCGGAGGAAGAAAAGAGTGAGAAAGGGAAAGATGAAGTTACGCCAAAGAGGAGAGGATCCAGAAGGAAGGAAGATCCTGCAGAGGGATGTAGCCACCAGGTGAAGGAGACCACACCTTCAGACAAAAAGCTAAGTACAAAACCTTCTTTCATGATGGGGCTACAAAGACGTTGGAGCAGACTTGCTGTACGTCTGAGAAACACGAAAGATCTAATTGTAAAGAAAGGAAGAAAATTCTTCCTTCTTTCTTCTCAAAGTAATGCCCAACAGGAGGAAAGCAAGAAGAAACTTATTCCTAGTGAGACATCTGAGACATCCAGAGAGGCTGGAGAAAGTTGCGCTCAGGAACGATCAAGAAAACGAAGAAGAACTGAACCTCAGAGATCAAGAGGAAGCAGCGTCTCCCCTAAAAATAAAACAGAGGGCCATGCTGCATTAAAAAAAAAATCCAAAAAAGAGAGGAACGATCCAAAAGGAAAAAAGCGCAGCTCCGGAGTTACAATGGAGGAACAGGCCGGACCCAGTAAAAGATTTAAAACAGCTGCCCAGGAGAACTCTCCTACAGCCACAGTTCCCTTAACCCTGGACAAACTCACGTTCCACCATGTCCTGGGAGAAGGAGGTTATGGGAAAGTGATGTTAGCAACTGATTCCATGATGAAACACCGCGTGGCTGTCAAGAACGTCCAGAAGAGGCTCCTCACAGAATATAAAACAGGACTAGTGGAGGGCCGTGTCCTACAAATAACACATGGCAGCAGGTTTCTGGTGCATGGCTATGGTGCCCTTCACACAGAAAACTATGTTTATTACATCATGGAGCTGGTCAGCGGGGGTACACTTTCCAACCTCATCATCGAGAACGTGTGGCTAGACTACCCCACCATCAAATTCATTGCTGCCGAGCTGGTCTGTGGGATACAATTTCTACATACTAAAGGGATCATCCACCGAGATTTAAAACCCAACAACGTGCTGCTGACCAGAGAAGGGCACATTAAAATTACAGATTTCGGCCTCTGCCTCGATGATGTTTATGAGGTTACAACCACAACAGACTATAATGGGACTCCCGGCTATGGGGCACCAGAAATGATCCTGCAAAAACCATACGGTGCCTCGGTTGACTGGTTTGCCCTTGGAGTCATAACATACATCATGGTTGTTGGAGGAAGCCCTTTCCGTGGCCATACATATGAAGACATTAAAAAGCAGGTCCTGGAGCACGAGCCAACATACGATAGCTTTCTAGACCTTGAAACTGTGGACTTATTAAGAAGACTCCTGTGTAAAAATCAGTCTTGCAGATTAGGGGTACACGGGGACATAAGGAAACACCCATTTTTCTCCTCTATTCATTGGGATGACATGGACGCCGGAAAAATACCATCACCAATCCAAATGGGCAAAGATTCCACCGATACACAGGCGACAATGCAGATTCCTGTGCCCTGCAGTGAAGAAGGGAAGGATCCGATCTATGACGACCTGCAAGAGATCTTTGAGGATCTCCCTTTTGTCTGCTCATCGTGGGCTGCCCACTACCACACAGCGCCCATGCATTAAATTGCTCCCCATCCTGACCCCAGCCTGTCTACACCAGATGCACCTGAAACATCTCATAAGTCTTTCCTCTGTCTCCTCGAACATGATGCGACCCAATATCCACCTCTGGATCTCGAATGTAATCTATCTACCTCTATACAGGTAAGTACACAGCGCTGGATAATCTCCTGTGAGCTGTGCCACTGGTTTACCATGTAATTGTGCCCATGATCTCCATGATAGAACCATGAACGTTTCCTTTTATTTTACCAGCTCTCCATGCCTTGCTGCTGACTTTCACCACCTGCAGTTGCCACCTCCAGCCTATCGCCAATGCAAAGTATCTCCTGTGATCCTGAACTCCTCCATGGACGACTCCACCTCAATTCTCCTTCCATCTTTCCTTAAGATCTTCCATCTTCATCTTCCTCTGCCAAACTCTACTCATTTCACTTCACTTACTGGATATGACATTACCTACCAAATGTGACCTTACTACCGGACTTGACCCTACCTACCGAATGTGACTTTACCACTGGATATGACCTTACCCACCGGCTATGACCTTACCCACCGGCTATGACTTTAACCATCGGATAAGACCTGAACCTGTTAACCACTGGACGTGACTGTACCATCATATGTCATCACCCACTAATACCATCCTGTGGGATCCAAGCTGCCATATTGTCTACCATCTTCTGTCATCTTAGCAATCAATAAAGATCTGCCTGCTGCCAATCAGTTGTGTGCTGCTTTATATTGGTGATTAGGGAGAGGTTTGAAGACGTTGGGCCTTATTTATCAAAACTGTCTAACAGGAACACGGTCTTGGTTGCCTTCATTTTTTCAGAACATTTTAAGAAATGAAAGGTGAGCTCTGATTGGTTGCTCTGGGCAACCCAACCCTAACCCTAAGACGGTCTTCCTTTTACTTTACACAATGGACAAAAGTTGTCCATTTTTGGTGGGACTGGCCAACCATAGATGAAGTCGTTGGGGGAAAGAAGGATCAGGCGGTTTGACGTTAACATGCCTGATCCTTTTGTTCTCCTGGGATAGAATCTGCTGGGAGAGGCTGTGGTTTACCTCTTACCCTACTGGGAACACATACACCCTCGTCCAAGCTCGGAATGCAGGTGTATCGGGGTTGTCAGCAGGAAATTAGCTTTTGTCCAACGGCTTAGCCCTTTAATTTTTATATGACACAGGACAACCAATTCAACAGGGTTCTTTAGTTTAGACAACCCATTTCTCACATCCCCCCATTAGGAGCTAAGCTATGGATGAACCCTCATCTAGAAGATCAGAGAGCAGCTACAAAGAGTGTCCCTTGCCCTGGAGGACCCAACACAGCCTATTGAATTCAGGGTGCAATCCTTCATTTCTCCTGTGGTGGCGCTGTAGGAAAACTGAACACCTGCTGCCACATTCCTCCACCGATTACATGTGATTGCTGGGGCTCAGCAGGACAACCAGTGACCTAATGATGATAATTAACAATCTGATGTTAATTAGCATAGTGAATGATAGGGGTTATGTCTCCGTTACTTATAGCATTGCTTCCACCCCATTATGAATTTGCTCCATAGTTCGGCACAAGTGAGGAGCTGCGTTAAAGGGGTTGTCCAGGAGAAACATGGCTGCCTTCCGTCACAGATGGCTCCATTGAATTAAGTGAAGCTGGACTGCAATACCACACACAACCTGTGAACGGGAGTGGCGCTGGCGCATGTTTTTCTAAACATTCTGCAGCCGGGATTGGCGTTGGTGAGGCTCTGTTACATCTGCCGCCATGTTTTATTCACGTACATATGGAAATTAAAATCTCGGATAAATTAATTATGCAAATATTATTTAACGTCAAATATTTGCTTCCAAACTTAAAATCCACCAGAGGATTTCCACATAAATATGTAATCAGGACGTGAAATTATAAGGCGAAGGCTTCCAGGACTGGAGGGGGGGGGGGGGGGGTGACGTGCAGTTAGGTCCAACCATGCCAGAGGCCTCATCCGCTGCCCTTCCTACTGGCCTCCGAGTCAGTGGGGGGGGGGGGGGGTGCAGGGTTTCTAATAAGCAGCTGGGGCGCTGTGAGTCAGCAGCGGAGGACGCAGGATTTATTCAGCTGCGGGCGGGATGAGCTCCGGGCTGTGCACGTTTTATGGGAAGCAGAAACCAATTTATTATGATGAAGGGACATGAACTTGGAAGATGAGATGGTTTAGGGGCAATGGTAGTAAATGTGGTTATGGAAGGGTCTGGATAGAGCTATAATGTCTATGTGGTGTGTGTATGCCAGCAGAATAGTGAGTGCAGCTCTGGAGTATAATACAGGATGTAACTCAGGATCAGTACAGGATAAGTAATGTATGTACACAGTGACTGCACCAGCAGAATAGTGAGTGCAGCTCTGGAGTATAATACAGGATGTAACTCAGGATCAGTACAGGATAAGTAATGTATGTACACAGTGACTGCACCAGCAGAATAGTGAGTGCAGCTCTGGAGTATAATACAGGATGTAACTCAGGATCAGTACAGGATAAGTAATGTATGTACACAGTGACTGCACCAGCAGAATAGTGAGTGCAGCTCTGGAGTAGAATACAGGATGTAACTCAGCATCAGTACAGGATAAGTAATGTATGTACACAGTGACTGCACCAGCAGAATAGTGAGTGCAGCTCTGGAGTATAATACAGGATGTAACTCAGGATCAGTACAGGATAAGTAATGTAATGTATGTACACAGTGACTGCACCAGCAGAATAGTGAGTGCAGCTCTGGAGTGTAATAAAGGATGTAACTCAGGATCAGTACAGGATAAGTAATGTATGTACACAGTGACTGCACCAGCAGAATAGTGAGTGCAGCTCTGGAGTATAATACAGGATGTAACTCAGGATCAGTACAGGATAAGTAATGTATGTACACAGTGACTGCACCAGCAGAATAGTGAGTGCAGCTCTGGGGTAGAATACAGGATGTATCTCAGTATCAGTACAGGATAAGTAATGTATGTACACAGTGACTGCACCAGCAGAATAGTGAGTGCAGCTCTGGGGTAGAATACAGGATGTATCTCAGTATCAGTACTGGATAAGGGCTCTTTCACACCTGCGTTCTTTTCTTCCGGCATAGAGTTCCGTCGTCGGGGCTCTATGCCGGAAGAATCCTGATCAGTTTTATCCCCATGCATTCTGAATGGAGAGAAATCCGTTCAGGATGCATCAGGATGTCTTCAGTTCAGGACCGGAACGTTTTTTGGCCGGAGAAAATACCGCAGCATGCTGCGCTTTTTGCTCCGGCCAAAAATCCTGAAGACTTGCCGCAAGGCCGGATCCGGAATTAATACCCATTGAAAGGCATTGATCCGGATCTGGCCTTAAGCTAAACGTCGTTTCGGCGCATTGCCGGATCCGACGTTTAGCTTTTTCTGAATGGTTACCATGGCTGCCGGGACGCTAAAGTCCCGGCAGCCATGGTAAAGTGTAGTGGGGAGCGGTATACTTACCATCCGTGCGGCTCCCGGGGCGCTTCAGAGTGACGTCAGGGCGCCCCAGGCGCATGGATGACGTGATCACATGGCACGTCATCCATGCGCATGGGGCGCTCTGACGTCATTTTGGAGCGCCCCGGGATCCGCACGGACTGTAAGTATACCGCTCCCCCGCTCCCCACTACTACTATGGCAACCAGGACTTTAATAGCGTCCTGGCTGCCATAGTAACACTGAAAGCATTTTGTAGACGGATCCGTCTTCAAATGCTTTCAGTTCACTTGCGTTTTTCCGGATCCGGCGTGTAATTCCGGCAAGTGGAGTACACGCCGGATCCGGACAACGCAAGTGTGAAAGAGGCCTAAGTAATGTAATGTATGTACACAGTTATTCACTTTGTAAAAGTATGTTGGCAGGTGAACACACCTTAGCACAGCTCATACATAGATACAGCTGTACAGCCTGTAAGCTGCTGTGCATATCATGCAGGCTCCAGACCTGTGAGACAGAGGACCGGCTGCCATTACAGATCAGCATCCCTGGCCCCGCCCCCTCCCTCACACAGCGAGGCCTGCAATGTACGGGCTCCCGGGAGGCTGAGGTCACGTGATGAGCTCTCCCTACGTCAGGCCCGTCTTCCCGCGGTGTCAGGTGACCGAGCAGATTCGTCTCCGGCTGCTCCTCCCCTGAGGTAACGTGCTGGTCCCCTGCTCTGTGCTCCTGCAGTCGGGTCAGAGGGGGCTGACAGCTGTAGCTGAGGTAACTCGAGTCTGCTCTTCTTCCTTCAGGTAAGTCTATGTAGGTGTGCATTTGTGTGTATAATTGGGGGGAGGGTTGTGGATATATAGGATTAGTATCAGGGTGACTTTTGTGGTGTAGGGGGCAGCTGGCCCAAAATGTTTTGAAACAACATATATTTTAAGGGGTTGTCCCAGTCGTCGGGGAGGCGGAGTTACTGCCGATCCTCCGTTCCGCTGTTTCCGTAATAGGGAAGCTTTATGTACAGGGGCACCCAGAGGCGCTCAGTTCTGTGGACGAAGGGGGTTTGATAAAAAAAACAAAAACTAAAATATACATATATTGGTATTTAACCCCTTAAAGGGAGTCTTTCACCTAAAATGACCATTATACACCACAATCATCATGATATCCATTACATTCCCCATATTATAATCTTACCTTTCATATTGCTGTCCGTCGCCTATTCTCTCTTAAAAACGCTTTTATTCCATATGCTAATTAGGTTCTGAAGGTGCCCAGGCTCCACGGCGCTGTTCAAATCAAACCCCTCCCCTTTCACCCCTCTGGCCCGCCCTCGGTTCTTCAGATACCATCCTCCAGTCAATGACAAATCCGGCGCCTGCGCACTCCATTACCCACTAGGACAGAGGCAGCAGAGCGTTTAATGCGCATGCGCCGGCCCGTACATCCTGATATTTTGGCAGTTTACTTCAGCCGGCTAGATCGGGATGTACGGGCCGGCGCATGCGCATTAAACGCTCTGCTGCCTCTGCCCTAGTGGGTAATGGAGTGCGCAGGCGCAGGTGCCGGATTTGTCATTGACTGGAGGATGGTATCTGAAGAACCGAGGGCGGGCCAGAGGGGTGAAAGGGGAGGGGTTTGATTTGAACAGCGCCGTGGGACATGGGCACCGGCCACATAAACGCCGCCCCTGGGCACCTTCACAACCTAATTAGCATATGGAATAAAAGCGTTTTTAAGAGAGAATAGGCGACGGGCAGCAATATGAAAGGTAAGATTATAATATGGGGAATGTAATGGATATCATGATGATTGTGGTGTATAATGGTCATTTTAGGTGAAAGACTCTCTTTAATAGCCAGGTCTGAAAAGGCCTCTACTTAATTTTTTTGCGTGAATTAGCACCCATTGTGGTATTAGGGACCCTAAGGCCTCATGCACACGACCGTTGTGTGCACCCGTGGCCGTTGTGCCATTTTCCGTTTTTTTTCGCGGACCCATTGACTTTCAATGGGTCTGTGGAAAAATCGGAAAATGCACCGTTTGGCAGCCGCATCCGTGATCCGTTTTTCCTGGCCGTGAAAAAAATAAGACCTGTCCTATTTTTTTCACTGCCAACGGTTCACGGACCCATTCAAGTCAATGGGTCCGTGAAAAAACACGGATGCACACAAGATTGTCATCCGTGTCCGTGATCCGTGTCCGTTTTTTCATATCATTTCAATGGCAAACTTGACAGATTTTTTTTTCATTTTTCATGTCCGTGGATCCTCCAAAAATCAAGGAAGATCCACGGACGAAAAAACGATCACGGACCAACGGACCCCGTTTTTGCGGACCTTAAAAAAAAAAACGGTCGTGTGCATGAGGCCTAATTCTGCTGGAGCACCGAAATAAATTATGGGGCATTTTTTCACATGACGCCTAGAGCTCTTTTTTTTCATTTTTTTTTTTTTCGTTTTAGTTTTATTTGGGGAAAACCGCAAATAAAATCCGTTTTATAAAAAAATATTCTGCTTGTTTTAAAATATAATGTGTTTCGTGACTGAGGAAACGACGCCGATGTCTTTGGTTGTCAAGTGTGTTTTTATTTAATTTTTTCCTTAGTTTTATTTATGTATATTAAAAAAATGTGTGTGTGTATATATATATACATCTATATATATTAACCCATTAGTGACCAGCCTATTTTGGGCCGTAGCGACCAAGCTATTTTTTTCATCCTCACATTTTTAGTTTTCTATAACTGTTCTATTTTGTTGTTTTTTTTGCAGGACAAGTTGTCGTTTTCAATGGTACCATTTTGGGTTACATATAACTCATTGACGAAGGGCTCATGCACTCGAGCATATTGCAGATACGCAAGGCACAGATACCGGCCAAGAGCATGCCGCCATTTTTTATTTATTTATTATTATTATTATTTTATTTTTTTTGCACCTTCACAAATGTCCTATCCTTGTCTGCAAAATGGGCAAGATGATGACATGCTTCATCTTTTTTGTGGAGTGCGGAACGGACATACGGATATGGCCATCACGCGGTCTGCTGTCTGCTACTTGTGCGGCCAATCCGACCCGCAAAAAATGCAGATCAAGACTACGGCCATGTGAATGACATTCTGGCTCAGTATGATTACAGAGATACCAAATATACGGTATATCTTTTTTTTTGTTTGTTTTACTACTTTTGCACAATAAAAATCCCATAAAAAAAAAAATAGCCTCTTGCCAAGACCCATTTCTTTTATCTTTTTCTCTGCAGAGTTGTGTGAGGGCTTGATTTTTGTGGGACGACGTATAGTTTTCATTGGTAAAATTTTGGGGTAGATAACACTTTTTGATCGCTTTTTATTCTCTTCTTTTTGTGACAAATAGGCAAAAAAACTGCAATTCTGTGGGGGTTTTTTCTTTGTCGTTCATCGTACAGAACATATTACATGATGATTGGATTGTGCTGGTCATTACGGATGCGGCGATACCAAATATGTGTGAGGGAATTTTATATTTGCAATTTTCATTGTAAAACATTTTTTTTAAACTTTATTTCACTCTTATTTTTAGTGTACTTTGCTCACTTACTGGATCACATAGTATACTGTACGGCTTATGCAGGACAATGTATTATACTGTCAGTAAGAAATTGACAGACAGCCTGTTAGGTCATGCCTCTGGCACATCCTAAACGGCACACGCTAAGGGCAGACCTAGGGGTCTTCAATTGGCCACCGGCTGAAGATCTCGGCACCCCGCAATCACATTCAAAGTGGAGCTGATGGCTGACTGAGGCAGCCCCGTCCCTCTGAAACCTCTTAGGAGCTTCAGTCGCTATTGACTATGGCATCTAAGAGGTTAAACGGTCGGGACTGGTGCTTCTGCCTCTCCGGGCTGTCATGTGAGACCCAAGCTCCTGCTCTCCATTGCATGAGAGATCCCTGCAGCTCTTAGATTAGCCTGCCATAAAAAGGCGGCTGCCTTAGTGGTGGTCACTAAGGGGTTAAAAGACTTCTCTGAGACATTTTTGCAATCAAGGGAGTCCCAGTTATAAAGGGAAACTGCTCCCTGCTGGGCCATTTGGCACAGTTATGTTCTCATTTGCAAAACTACAACTCCTATCGTCCCTGCCATCCTGTGGCTATCTGAGCATGATGGGAGCTGTGGAGAGCCACAGGTTGGAGATCACTGGTGTGTACAAGCAGAGCTAATCTGGGTCTGCTAAGACCCAGGAGCTCTGCCCTGCCTGAGAGCACCACAGCGTGATCATGTGACCGTCCGCTCCCTCTTTGCACCGCATGGTGCTCACCAATTGCGATGTACCGAGGAAAGGAGACGGCAGAAGAAACCTTTATTCTCCGGAGATGCCGCTGCCGACTTGCTCAAGACAGGTATTGTTGTAATCAGCAAGATCAACCCTGCCAGCAGTATGCTTGATTTAATGGGGTTGAGCCTCCTGAACGGTACTGATTCAGTGCCGATCACTCTTACATTTACATTTCCAGGAGGAATAACTGAGGAGTGACACAACTTATAAGAGTCAGGACACAGGATCAGTACTGTATTATCTCATCTAGTCTGGTGGGTTTGTGTGTCAGGGCAGCCTGCAATGGCTGATAACAGAGAGCAATAGATTGTATCGTCTGGCAGCAACGCAACCCCCCACGGGCTTAGAGAGGTTCTCCAGATATTGCATGCTTATCCTCAGGATAGGTCATCTATATATCAGATTGGTGGGGGTCTGACACCTGACACCCCCACGACCTGCTGTGTCGGGCACTGTACAGTATATGGAGCTGGAGGCAGACAGCGCTGTGCACTGTGTAGTGGCCATGCTGTGGTACTGCAGCTCAGCTCCTGTAAAAGGGAATGGAAACTACACAGTGTGCGGAGCCTCCTTCTTCTTCTGCTCCAATCACTGTTGCTTTAGGGCAGGCATCCTTAAACTGCGGCCCTCCAGCTGTTGTAAAACTACAACTCCCACAATGCCCTGCTATAGGCTGATACCTGTAGGCTGTTCGGGTATGCTGGGAGTTGTACTTTTGCAACAGCTGGAGGGCCGCAGTTTGAGGATGCCTGCTTTAGGGGGCCATGGCAGCCCAAAATAGCAGATTGGTGGGGGTCTCGGGCGTCAGACCCCCACCAATCTATGCTGAGGATAAGCCAGCAATATCTGTAGCCTGGAGATCCCCTTTAGAGATATCTCTGTGATAGACTCTTCTCTGTGGTTTTTCCATTCCTCTGTTCATTTCCACTTTATTCTGGAAAATCTTACCGCTCAAAGCCGTCCCTGTGAACATACAATAATATACGTGTGGGCGAACGCACTGACCGCGCTGCGGAGTAGCTGCCGTCGTGTGCCGAAGGGGAGGAAAATGCAAAACGCGACCTTTAGCAACAAATTGATGGTATAACCAGGGACTATTTCTGTAGAACTACAAGTGCCACGAGGCTCTGCCTAGGCTGCCTGGGACATGTAGCAAATGGTATGGTCCATAGGTGATAATTGGAAGTTCCTGGGCCCCAATACAAAATCTGTACTGGGGGCCCCATTTTCACATTATAATACTTATGAAAAGCAAGCAGAGAGGTTAGTTTATAATACTTATGAAAAGCAAGCAGAGAGGTTAGTTTATATCACTCATGGACCTTTGGGTTCACCGCGGATGTGTGAATGAGTTATTATCCAGCGCTGCGGCCCCCGCTCCGCTAGGTGGTGGGTGCCGCTATGCAGGGAACCGCAGCACGCCTCCCATTGAAGTGAATAGGGCCGGCTGCAGTTCCCTGCACATCCGGGACGTCGGGAGTCCGCACCGTGGGCCCTTTATTCTTAGGATGGGTGGGGGTCCCCAAACCGATCATAAAGCGATGACATACCCCTATTAGCCCATTGCCCCCAGTCATTTCATAGGAAGCCGGGAAGGACCAGCATCCCCCTCACCCCTGACTATTAGGAGAAGCTCTGACCGGGGAACCTTAACCCTTACATGTTCATAGTGTCAGCGTTCCACGAGGCGCCCGTGTAATCTGTAGCTGATGACAGCTCCTGACTCTGCTGGGAGTTTTAGTCCCGTCGTAGTAGGGGGTCTACAGGTTGCCTCCTTATCATTTATACGCACGTTTTTTCCAATGCGACCTTCAACTTTAATATTTCTGAAACATAAAAAAGCCGCGTTTGCAGAACGTATCTGAGGCCGTAGACAGAAAGTGATAATGTAGAGCGGAACAAGGGGTTGGGGGAGGGGAGCCGGCAGCAGCCCGCAGCCCTAAACGCTGCTCTGTCTCCTTCAATCTTATCTCGCCGTGCCAGCCCTGGGTCCCTGCGCAAGCTGCTGCCATGTGACTCCGCAGGTCCGCCGTCCAAATACTAAGTACATGGAGCATTCATTCATTTGTGGCACTGGAGTCATAATCAAACGCCTGGGAGGGGGGATCTAAAGGCCCCTCCGGCCTATATCAGTAACACAAACACTATTGACTGCATTATACCAATTACACAGTGATGTGTAGAGCACAATGGTGGTCTCCAGTCTGTGGTGGTCTCCAGTCTGTGACTGCGGGTTGTTCACACCTCTGTCAAGCAGATCCAGCAGGTTGATCCATCACAGAACAGCTGGATTTCTCCCCGCACTGGCCTTACCGGATTCTCTAGATCCCCATCTGGCGGTGATTCGGCCACTTTCCAGCATAAATGCTGGGTTTTGGCCAGACGAGAAACCACTGCCAGCAAAACAATAGCCGGCATTTATTCCGGATCTGGTTGACGGAAAGGTGAATGATGCCTGGGGAGAGTCGAGAGCGCCCCATACACATTAGGTTGTCTCCCAACAGTACACTAATGTGTGTGGGGGCCTTAAAGGGGTTGTCTCATCATAGACAATAGGGGCATATCGCTCGGATATACCCCCATTGTCTTATAGGACTGAGACCTGCACCTATATTGAGAACGGAGCCCCGCAAGTGAAGGAGGGCGATTGTGCATGCGCAGCCACCCTCCATTCATTTTCTATGGGGCTAGCAAAAATAGCAGAGCGTCAGCTCGGCTTATTCCGTCGGCCCCATAGAAATGAATGGGAGCGGGGACCGAGCATGCGCAGTGCGCTCCCATTCACTTCTATGGGGAGCCGGCTTGGTGGTGGCCGGACCGGAGTCCTCCAGACACCACCTTGCAGAGCTCCGTTCTTATGCAGTGGTGTAGTGTCCCACTAGGTATGGGTGGGCACTACACAAGGGTCAATTGGTGTGCGCATTACTCTTACTCACAAGGAACAGAAATGTCATATTTTATTCTGCATTTAATGTATGTTTTAATGTGTTGTTATATGCAATGTACCCCTGTCTAATGCAGCAGCAGGCCTAGTTGGGTGTAGTTAGACATCCCAGACACTAGAGGGAGATAGGGAGCCCCTAGTATAAATGTCCAGGCCCAGACAGGGAGAGTGAGTGCAGAGCCAGGAGTCTGAGAAGACAGAGGTTAAGAAGCCTGCTCCTGACATGCAGCTGGATAGCCCTGGCTGCTAGTGATGTCCAGGAGGCTAGTGAGAAGCTCCAGCCTGCCTGAGAACAAGAGAGCCTAAGTTAGCTCTGAAGATACCCCAGTTGCAGGATTCAACCTCCTGGGAGAAACCGACAGTTACCCACCTTACAGGAGAAGGCGATCCAGGGTAAGCAAAGTGACCCTGATAGGCAGAGGAACTTAGGAATCATAGCAAGCAGTATAATACCTGAGGAAGGAAGTAACCAAGGATATAAGCCACCCTTTTAGGCATCCGGGCCTTGGGAGATATAAAGCCAGAGCAGGAGTTCTATAAAGGACAGAGTACATGATTCTGGGAAAAGTACAACCTGCTGCTGAGTGCTTGTGGAATTTACCCTCAGTGTAACTTGCATGACTATTGCCTGCCGTATTGTGAATAAGCCCCTTTTTGTGGAACTGTAATACAGAGACTATACTACTTCCTGCTGTACAAAGTTGGATTGTCCAGTAAAGTTTACGTTTGGTTCACTGCATACTTGTGTACCTTCATCATTCCAACCACCAACCGGCGTGCCACCGGCCAAAGGCACTGGCGTCACGAATACCACAGGGACCTTGCCCCAGGCACACAAAATACCTGTAACATCCAGGGCACCTCAACTACCATCAGGCCTGGTCCCTATCTACAGAGCGTGCCCCAGAGGAACCGTGTCTACCTCTCCTTCACTGCCACGCGCCTGCCCAGGGTTCTGCCAATATAGTGAGTACCCTCGATTGCCCGTAACTGTGACCTCACTTCGTCATCCCCTGCAGGTCTGGCGTGTTGCATAAATTGGCGTCACGAACAGGATCCGAATATTCCTGCGCCATAGCGGATTTAAAAACTGTGTGCTGAAAATTGTCTTAAAGTGACAAGCCCTAATTATTTTATTGCAAATTGCTGGGCCAAAGTGAACTGTAATAATTGCGTTGTGTGGACTGTTTTCTGCTTACTTAAGCCACCGCTTGCTGTCAATGAATAGACAGCTATTTTGCTCAAAGATGGCCGCTGAGCTTGCTTGAAATTGTTTGCTGCGTCATCTTCATCATAAATTGGCGGTAAAAATTGGCGCCTTCTGCTAAAAGTGCGGGAAGGCTGTATGCTGGCGCCACCGCCCTGTCTGGACATTTGCATGTCTGCTGTGATGGACTCCGCCTCCCCCATACTGGAGTACCTGGGGGGCGGCCTCCCAGTGCAATGGGAGGATCTGTCTGAACTTGTTGGCGCCACCCTGTCGCTCTCCAGAGAAGGATCGAGCATGTTGAGGAGTGAGGACTTTTCTGCTGATATGTCCGCGCCTGACTTATTAACCATGAATATGACTGGTGTTGAGCAAGAGGACGCTCCACCGGCCTACTCTCCGGGACCGGAGAGACCCGCCTGCCCGCCACCGAGGACGCAACCGGAGACCTATTATGGCTCCTGGAGAGACTTCTTCCAGCCCTCGTTCAAGTGGTCAGCTCTAATGGCAGAGATCCGGGAGGCCGCAATTAAGAAAACGACTAAAACCAAAATTTACTACGAAGAACTGGCAAAGACCGTTCACGAGTGCCACACTGACACACAACCCCGCCTGGAAAGGAGAATGGGGTTGGTTGTGGCCTTTGACAAGGACCGAGGCTTCGGTTTTATAAAAGAATACCTGACTGGACGAGACTTATATGTCAACAGGAGGTCCGTCAAGCGGAGCTACCTCCCAGAACGTCTACACAACCTCCGCGAGGGAGAGGAGGTTGAATTTACCCCTGCTGAGGGCCTGCGAGGCCCCTACGCCACTGCCGTGTCCCGTCCTAGGAAGAAGACAGAGGACTGGGACCTTGATGAGGACTACTCTGGCTGCGAGCGTGAGTCTGTGCGCTCTCCGGAGGACAACCCTGGCTGCGAGCGTGAATCTGAATGCTCTCCAGGACCGGGCCATCATGCCTTCCAGGAACGGGGCTCTTTCATTGGCCCAAATGTGTTCTGGCAGCCGACAGTGGTAGAGAAGAGGGTTAGGCCATGGCCCTCACCTGAGTTGCCTCGCAGGGAGAAAACTGTCCGTGAGCTTCAGGATGCAGAGAGATTCAGAGCTGGGAATATCCGCAGAGGGAGGAAAGCGGACGCCTCACCTGAGCCTGCAGCGGCTGCGCAGGACGAACCACCCACCGCTCCAGTGCCGACGACGACAGCGGAGACTAGCGATCCCGACTCCGAAAGCCTGGACGACCAGATCGTGCGGCTGGAACTAAAGCTACGGGAGCTACGCCAGACTGCCTCCGCCAGGATCCGGACTCCACCTGACCTACAGGAAAGAGGACGTAAGGACTTGGACGTCTCCGGGTCTAAGGTGAGAGTACCTGTCCCTGCCAGTCGTCCCTCCTTAGTACCGGCACCTGCGGTGGGATCCTCTTACGTTGTGCACCGGCGCACAGAGCCAGTCGTCCAAGAACCCACCGGACCGCTTGCAGCAGCGGTACCCAGGCCAGTGCAGCAGCCCACTATTGTTATGCCTGCTCCGGTGAGGTCAGCGACTGTGATCACCCCTAGGCCTATGGGGCCTATACCTATTAGGGGTCCGTTTATGTTGCAGTTGCCCCCCAATACTGTGTTGTGGGCACATCCATCGATTGAACCTCAGTACAGGCCCAATATACAAATGGAGCCAGGGAGCACCACTGAAATGCAAAGTGGATATGACTTGCCCCTGTGAATTGGCCTGCTAGGCCCTTGATGTGTGCTTTATTTTGCCAAGGGATCCTAAAGAAGAGTTAACCCTTTCAGGACAGGAGTCCTTTGTTGTTTTGGCCCTCTGTTGCTGCTGCCAGTTACCCACGGCTCAGTGGAAGCGGCAAGCCACTGAAGTACCACGTGCAGCAAGGCCATCTTGTTTACAGGACCTCCTGCCTGCTTTCTCGGAGTGAAAACCCAGTTGTGCTTGTTTTCATGTTGCACCTTTTAACCCTTTAACCCCCTTTTCAGGTTGATTAAGGGTATTACAGCACTACTTTGATGGGTATGCCATTTAAATAATGTGGACTATTTTATGTGCTGTCATTTTATTATGCAACTGGAATTTCAAGAATTGGGCCCAGGGATAGACTCAAATGCACATGAGCCTCTGAGATTTTGCTACTATTTTAAAGTATTGTGCCCAGAGATGGACTCCACCATGTGTGAGCCTCTGTGATTCTTACTGCCTTTTATAGCCTCCTTTGCCTCTATCTCTACTTAGCTGTGGATTGAACAAGAAGAAAAATAACCTGGGTACGGACTCATTTTAAATGCCTTGAGCCTCCAAGAACTGTTATTTAATGTTTACATTTTCCATGGACTACAACCGTTCTATCATGGACAATTTGCACTTAAGAGTATTATATGGACTATCCTGGTTACTGTTACGCTGTGCCAGGTCAGCGCCCCTGTTCCCATTGTTTTATCCTGAGAGAAGAGAACGACGCCCCTTGTCACCATTACTTGCTCCTAATCCAGTGGAACTGCCTAATATATGTATACATATAATGTATATTTTGCAAATGTAGATGTGTTTTCCTGCTTTGCTTTATTGTCCTCATTACAGGTGCAGTATCCAGCTGTGCAGGGACCCTCCATGTTGCGCCGAGGACGGGCAACGTTATAGCGTGGGGGTATGTAGTGTCCCACTAGGTATGGGTGGGCACTACACAAGGGTCAATTGGTGTGCGCGTTACTCCTACTCACAAGGAACAGAAATGTCATGTTTAATTCTGCATTTAATGTATGTTCTAATGTGTTGTTATATGCAATGTACCCCTGTCTAATGCAGCAGCAGGCCTAGTTGGGTGTAGTTAGACATCCCAGACACTAGAGGGAGATAGGGAGCCCCTAGTATAAATGTCCAGGCCCAGACAGGGAGAGGGAGTGCAGAGTCAGGAGTCTGAGAAGACACAGGTTAAGAAGCCTGCTCCTGACATGCAGCTGGATAGCCCTGGCTGCTAGTGATGTCCAGGAGGCTGTTGAGAAGCTCCAGCTTGCCTGAGAACAAGAGAGCCTAAGTTAGCTCTGAAGAGATACCCCAGTTGCAGGATTCAACCTCCTGGGAGAAACCGACAGTATCCACCTGATAGGAGGAGGCGTCCCAGGGTAAGCCAAGTGCCCCTGATAGGCAGAAGATCTTAGGAATCATAGCAAGCAGTATAATACCTGAGGAAGAAAGTAACCAAGGATATAAGCCACCCTTTTAGGCATCCGGGCCTTGGGAGATATAAAGCCAGAGTGGGAGTTCTAGAAAGGACAGTGTCAAAGTACAACCTGCTGCTGAGTGCTTGTGGAATTTACCCTCAGTGTAACTTGCATGACTATTGCCTGCCATATTGTGAATAAGCCCCTTTTTGTGGAACTGTAATAATACAGAGACTGTACTACTCCCTGCTGTACAAAGTTGGATTGTCCAGTAAAGTTTATGTTTGGTTCACTGCATACTTGTGTACCTTCATCTTTCCAACCACCAACCGGCGTGCCACCGGCCAAAGGCACTGGCGTCACGAATACCACAGGGACCTTGCCCCAGGCACACAAAATACCTGTAACATCCAGGGCACCTCAACTACCATCAGGCCTGGTCCCTATCTACAGAGTGTGCCCCAGAGGAACTGTGTCTACCTCTCCTTCACTGCCACGCGCCTGCCCAGGGTTCTTCTACTATAGTGAGTACCCTCGATTGCCCATAACCGTGACCTCACTTCGTCATACCCTGCAGGTCTGGCGTGTTGCATGGGGTATTGCTGCTATGAACATTACATTGAAATAGGAATTCACTGATCATCATCTCAACATTTCAAGGATCTCTGCTTGCTGTCACTGAATGAGAATACTTATTGGCAAGTCTGGCACTTCTGGGCGCCCATCACACCATGAAGCTTTGCCTCCACTGAACCGCTAAGACCCACTCTCAGCTTAGCAGGGGTGCACCTAGCCTAAGGCGGCAAAAAAAGAAAACGGCGCCCCCCCCCCATGCCAATTTCTTAACCTAACCCCTTTGCCACAATGAAAGCACTCATTGCCCATGGCCCTTCCGCTGCCCTCTTGCCCCTACCAGATGTACCTCATCTGGCCTCATTGGTGGTGCGCCCCTGGTCCTGGGCTTCTGATGCTCAGCTGGAAGGGCCCCGTACAGACAGGTTGCTAAAGGGGGCCATCCTCCTGTGGCTGGCAGGGCATCCCCTGCTTGGGTGACCAGATGACATGTCTGGACACTGCAGATTAAAGGGGTTTTCTGACTTCTTTATACCGATGACCTATCTGTAGTGGCTATGCTTGGTATTGCAGCTCAGTCCCATTCACCTGAATGAGACTGAGCTGCGCCTAGGCCATGTGACCAATGAACGTGATGTCACTGGCCTGGGGTAAGCAGCGAGAAGGCCATGTGATGTCACGTTATTCGGTCACATGGCCTAGGCGCAGCTCAGCCCCATTGAGGTGAATGGGGCTGAGCTGCAATACCAAGCACAGCCACTATCAAATGGATGGTGCTGTGCTTGGTGAGGATGGAGAAGGTCGTGGCGCTACTGTGAGTGCCGATGTCTTCTCAAGTTGCTGATCGGCAGGAGTCCCGGTTTTCGTACCCCCACCGATCAGATACTGAAGACCTAGAAAACCATGGTCACAGGCAGGAGACTACCACTTTATGACACGTATATCCTGCGTAGGATAAATATTAAGCCATCTCAGAACATTCTTCAGGATGGAGGTTCATATCTTACCTCTAGGTAGAAGCGAGGACTCTCTGGCATGGTGTTCAGAGCTCCGATGGCGAACACAGAAGGAAATGCACAAACCAAGACAAACACCCGCCAACTGTGGAACTGATATGCCGAACCCATCTGGAAACTCCATCCTGTCGAGAGATGAAAGACGGTGAGATAAGGCTAGACGCAGACCTGATCCAACCAGGCCGCCCACACAGGACAGAAGGGTTTCCGCCTTGGGCCATTTGCTAAAAGTTGTTCCTTTAGAGGGTAGAGTCCAGACCAAGTTTTCACCCCCAGTAGAAGAAGAGATGATCCCAACGGGGACCCCTCTGGCCCTGTAGTCGCATGGTCTGCCGCTATGGCAGTTACACCCCCCTGATTACATGTAATTTAATGGGAATTGTAGTGTTAAATCATGACACTAGGTGTCACTATTGGGTATTCTATAAAGGCTTACAGCAGGGAACAGGCGGTAGTGTGTAGCTGAAGCCACATGGTGTGAGAGAGGAGGCTGCTGCTACAATTAACCAGGCAGGGCACAGGCGGACAAACAAAACAAAAGTGTGACACAGGAGGGTGAATTCGGGATTTACAGATATTTCCTGCACCACACCCCATAGCCGACCAACAAGACATCAGCAACATAAGACTTCCATTAATCCTATGAAAACTTGATGCCTTAAATGCAAATTTCTGTGGTCCCTTTAATTGATGCCTTCAGTATCAACCATCGCGTGATGTATTTCTAGAGGATGTGGCATAGCACAATGACATGTCTACTCTACGTGAAGTTACCACCCAGTTTTAGATTTCGGACACACCCCCTGAGCTGTGATAGGGGGAGAGCTGCAGCAGAAAGGACCCCCCCCAAAGCTGTGGTAGGGGGAGAGCTGCAGCAGAAAGGACCCCCCCCCCTGAGCTGTGGTAGGGAGAGAGCTGCAGCAGAAAGGACACCCCCCCTGAGCTGTGGTAGGGGGAGAGCTGCAGCAGAAAGGACCCCCCCCTGAGCTGTGGTAGGGAGAGAGCTGCAGCAGAAAGGACACACCCCCTGAGGTGTGAAAGGGAGAGCTGCAGCAGAAAGGACCCCCCCCCTGAGCTGTGGTAGGGAGAGAGCTGCAGCAGAAAGGACACCCCCCCTGAGCTGTGATAGGGGGAGAGCCGCAGCAGAAAGCACCCCCCCCCCCCTCGAGCTTTGGTAGGGGGAGAGCTGCAGCAGAAAGGACCCCCCCCCCTGAGCTGTGGTAGGGAGAGAGCTGCAGCAGAAAGGACACACCCCCTGAGGTGTGAAAGGGAGAGCTGCAGCAGAAAGGACCCCCCCCCCTGAGCTGTGGTAGGGAGAGAGCTGCAGCAGAAAGGACCCCCCCCCCCCTGAGCTGTGGTAGGGAGAGAGCTGCAGCAGAAAGGACACATCCCCTGAGCTGTGATAGGGAGAAAGCTGCAGCAGAAAGGACACCCCCCCTGAGCTGTGATAGGGAGAGAGCTGCAGCAGAAAGGACACTCCCCCTGATTTCCATAAGCCCCTGCTTATTTAGAATGACCTTAACTCACCATAATGAGGAATGATAGCCCAGGCCATGGCCGAGGCGTAGATCCCCCCGATCATCCAGAACATGGACAGCCAGCTCAGATGCTCTCCCCGCTTTTCCTGGGCCAGGAATTCAGAGAAATAGGAGAAGACGATAGGAATAGATCCACCGATGCTGCAAAGGCGATGGAGAATATTAATACAGTTTTTTTTAATCATTAGGCCATGATGCCTTAGCTGACTGGGTAGGTAGGTTCACATCTGCGTTATCATTTCCGGCTTTCTGTTCCGTCGCGATGGGGAATAGATAAAATGATGCCCCTGCGTCCAACAGTCCCCACTGACTATGAGGGGCTCCATAGGGTTTCTGTTATTTTACCTGGAAAATACGGTGTAGCATACTGCGATATCTGCAAGCTCCAGCACAAATGTGAGTCTAGTCTAACATCCAATATGGCCACCATTATACGTTTTAAAATGTATCTGTATACAACCACCTGCTGTTTGTTCTTTTCCTTACTGCTCTGTCCATCTAACTGGGGTGGTCGCACATGCTCAGTTTAAATCTTCAACTGTCACCAGCCATATCTTCTGTTAGAAGCTGTGGCAGTTACAGAAAAAGAGCTACAGCAGGAAAGATACACCCCCTGAGCTGTGTTAGGGGG